>NC_057396.1:77826040-77909650 GCF_019320065.1 Cervus canadensis | reverse complement strand
TGATGCTGGTGAGATGGTTGTGATGGGGGAGATGGTTGATGGTGGTGATGGGGAGATGGTGATGTGGTGATGGTGGAGATTGTGATGGTGGTGATGGTGGTGATGGTGGTGATGGTGGAGATGGTGGAGATGGTGGTTATGGTGGTGATGATGATGCTGGTGGAGATGGTGGTGATGGTGATGGTGGTGATGGTGGAGATGGTGGAGATGGTGGAGATGGTGGTGATGGTGGAGATGGTGGAGATGGTGGTGATGGTGGAGATGGTGGTGACGGTGTTGATGATGGAAATGGTGGAGATGGTGGTGATGGTGGAGATGAGGACAATGCAGATGGAGCAGGCAGTCACCCTGGAAGATGCTGCTGTCCAGTGCCTTTTCGATTTGCAGTGAAAGATTGATCCTTGCATCGCTCATCTTGCCTACAAGCTAAGAGAGATTAAAATGCTTTAGTAGGAAACAAACAATATACATATTTTATGAAATACATTTCTCTGCCTGTTTAATTGTGGGATCTTCAATAGAGGGAGAAAGATTCACTGCTAACCACTGGCATGAATGAATAGGGTTTCAGCCTTCTGTCTCAGGAGGCCTCCTGACCTCTGGCTCCTGGGGCCTGCTGCAGGGAGACCAGTGGTTATGCGATGTGGTCTTGGCAGCTTTCTTTCCTCTGTGCACCTCTGTGGGCCCAGGCGTAAAAGTAAAATGTCCACCTTTTACTGCTGAAGGCTCCTGAAGCCTGGTTTATCACAGGTGAGACTGATGAAATCCACAAGATGATAGCGGCTCACCAGGAAATAAGGAGAAATGTCCTGAGGAATGGTCATCCAGCATCTCTAGTGGTCCTCCCAGAAGCCCTCTCATTGCCAGGACACATCCATCCTTCCCCTGAACTCTTAATCCACAGTGTAGGCATCCCAGTCCCTCTCAAAAAGTGCTGCTGCTGCTGCTAAGCAGCATCAGTCGTGTCCGACTCTGTGACCCCATGGATGGCAGCCCACCAGGCTCCCCCATCCCTGGGATTCTCCAGGTAAGAACACTGGAGTGGGTTGCCATTTCCTTCTCCAATGCATGAAAGTGAAAAGTGAAAAGTGAAGTCACTCAGTCATGTCCGACTCCTAGCAACCCCATGGACTGTAGCCTACCAGGCTCCTCCATCCATGGGATTTTCCAGGCAAGAGTACTGGAGTGGGGTGCCATTGCCTTCTCCGCAAAAAGTGCTAGGAGCTCTTAAGGTGGTTTCATGTTGGGACCTGCTGGGCTTCACACACAGCAGTCGTGGCGTTCTGCCAGGTGGTGTGTGGGTGACCACAGGTGGCCAGGCAGACAGTCAACATCGATAGGCAAAAGCTAGTTCACAAGGTAGGTTTCCAGCAGCCTGATGGCCCACTGGGGACCTCTTTCCTGGCTCCTGGAGCTGAGCCTTGGGCCAGGAGGGCACCGACGTGCAGAAGGGGCTGGAATCTGACAAGAACCACTTCCCACCTCTGACAGCGTGCCACCCACTTCACAGAAGCGCCCTTGTCCTGTTTTGAGTCTCTTTAATGGCTCCCTTCCCTGCTGGACCGTAAGCTCATGGAGAGCAAGTCAGCAAGCTGCCCGGAGACCAGCGGACGCCCCGTAAATGGCAGCTGGACGAACAAATGAGGGTGATTTTTTCAAAGGGAAGAAGGGAGAGGAGAGAATGCATGAGCCACCGATCTTTGGAGCACTCTAATCCTGGGAGCTCAAGTTCTCGCCCAGTTGGCAGAAGTGGCCACTCCCCTCCCTCCATTCACAGCAAACGCCAGCAGAGTCCCGAGGCACGCACCCTGCTCAGCCCACTCAGCTCGGACTCCACACCGCATCCTGGCTGACAGGTCGCCCTGAGCCCCCTCCACCTCAGCAGGAATGTGGGGCCCAGCCCTCCCCTGGGGCTTCCCCGGTGCCTCAGCTGGTAAAGAATGCGCCTGCAATGCAGGAGACCCCAGCTCATTCCTGGGTCGGGAAGCTCCCCTGGGGAAGGGAAAGGCTACCCACTCCAGAGTTCTGGCCTGGAGAATTCATGGAGTATAGACCATGGGGTCGTAAAGAATCGGACACTTTCACTCTCAGCCCTCCCTAACCACCTACCTGAAGCCTCATCTGCCTGTCACTTTAAGGAAAGTCCTGCCCTTTTAAGCAAACAGCCCTGGGGCCTGGAAAGGGCGTCTGTGGATGTGAGCCCGCCCCTTGATGTGCGGCCCCCCTGCCAAGCCCGAGGGGCTTCCAGACTCCAGACACTGCGGCATCCAGATGCCAGCACAGATGCCACTGTGGGCGGCCCTGGCCTCGGTGCTGAGGTGCACACACACACACACACACACACACACACACACACACACACACGAGGCTGCACTGCGGGGGTGAGGGGGCTTGCTCTGCTGAATGAGGGATCGGAGGCCAGGAAGTCTAGAATGACCCTCCATTTGCAGACAGTGGGACTGGAGAACTAGGACTGTCAGACCTGTGCTGGGACCCCTCAGAGTGATCCCCAAGGACCCCTCAGAGTGCCCCCCGAGAACCCCCTCAGAGCACCCCCCGAGAACCCCCTCAGAGTGCCCCCCGAGTACCCCCTCAGAGTGCCCCCCAAGGACCCCTCAGAGTGCCCCCTGAAGCGCTTGGGCCCCAAGGACCCCCTGGGTGCTCCCCGAGGGCCCCGAGTGTCCCCCAACTCCTGTCCTCCATCTTTCACCACTGTTCCAGGACAGGCCACCCGAGCCCCTGCCGAGACCCCGTGTGCACACAGACAGAAGCCGCATGGGGTGGAGGCCTAGGTGCGGCCATCCCGAGGCCCTGGGGAGCAGCCCCGTCCGGGCAGGGCTCGGGGTGGCCTCACGGGCTCTCACTGAAGGGCTGCTGCCAGGCTGTGTTCAGGCTTCCAGCGGCCTGGGCCCGTCACTTCTCCCCAACGTCGAGGAAAAGCTTGGTCCTCAACGTTCACAGCCCTTCCACGCACCCTTCCCTGCTGCTTCCTTCTCGCTTCCCAGAAATCCTGACACTTGGTTGCCTCACCGGGCCCAGACCCTTCATCTTCTCAAGACCAAAGAGGCTTCAGGGAGGCCCCAGTATGAGCTCTCCTAGTCCCCGAAAGTAAAGAAGGCCACTTGCAGGGTGACAAAGAGCAGCAGACCACGAATTCTGAGCGTCCCCCATCCCGTGCATCCCCATCCCTTCTCTTGGCTCCAGGGAAAGAGAGGAGGGGAGGGGAAAAGGAATTCACAGGCCCGAGGAATCCCGAGGGAGGAGACAGCCTGCTTCTGACAGACCGAGCACAAAGACCTCTCAAGCCTTTTAACACAAACGTTCTCTTTGAGAATGTGCCTGGTCAAAAAACCTCCGAGTCTGAAATGTACCTGCAGCTGTTCAATCTCCCGCTCCTCCTCTCCCCCGCAAGCCGCCATCACACCCCGCGTCGTGAGCGAGGCAGACGCGGAGCCCTTGCCCAGGCTCAGAGTGCCGCCGCAGCCACCATCCCTCGGGGGTTCTGCAGGGCTGCTCTTTCCTCCCAAAGAACCCAGGGATTCATGGTGGGAAGAGCAGGGTGGGGAGAGCCACCGGCGGGAAGCCGGGCCTTCGGCGTCCTTGCAGTGTGAGTGGAGCCAGCAGGTGAAGGGGTGAAATCCAGGCTCCCCCAGGGAGACCCCGGGCCTCTTCACCTTTGCTGTGCGTCCCTGCCCTGAGGGTGGGCGTCGGCCCGGGGGGTGCCTCCCCGGGGGGCTGGGCCTCAGACTCAGGACCACCCAGCGAGTCTCCTGGCAGACTAGCGCAGACAGGAGTGCGGGCGGGTCAGGCACACTTGCCTCAAACCCCGCCTCCTGCCACACTGCCCGAATTTGCTCAGTCTTCTTTCTCAGACACACAGGGTGCCCCAAGCCCAGCTCCATCAGCTTCCGTCCCCTCACTGCTGCGGGTCCGGGGTGCCGTGACCCCGCTGCAGGTCTGGGGGCCTGTGACCCCATGCAGGACAGGGGGGCCATGACCCCATGCAGGCCTGGGGGGCTGTGACCCTGTGTGGGCCCAGGGGTCCGTGATCCCTCACCTGACCCACTCACCACTGTGGGTCCAGGGGGCCGTGACCCCACGTGGGTCTGGGGAGCCATGACCCCACACAGGTCTGGGGGTCCATGACCCCATGCAGGCCTCGGGAGTCATGACCCCATTGTGGGTCTGGGGAGCTGTGACCTCATGCGGGCCTAGGGGGCCATGACCCCGTGTGGGCCCAGGGGTCCATGACCCCTCACCTGACCCGCTCACCACTGTGGGTCCAGGGGGCCGTGACCCCACGTAGGTCTGGGGAGCCATGACCCCACACAGGTCTGGGGGGCCATGACCCCATGCAGGCCTGGGGGGCAGTAACCCTGCTGCAGGCCTGGGGGGCTGTGACCCTGCTGTGGGTCTGGGGGGCCTGTGACCCCGCTGTGGGTCTGGGGTTCCGTGACCCCATGGGGGTCTGGGGGGCCGTGACCCCATGCGGGTCCCCTCTGGCCCCGGGATGCAAGGAGCCCCCCCTGGGTCCCCCTCAGCTCTTCGCCTGCTGATTCTGCTGAGTCCTGCGACGAGCCTGTGGCATCAAACACCAGCTTTGTCACTTTCTGCACATGTGGCCCTGATGGAATCCCCCGAACACCACACCCCAGATTCCTGACCTAAAGAGGCATTTCTAGTAGAGCCTCAGCATACCCAGCGCCTCATAAATGACACCTCACATCATGGAACCAATTCCTGCTGGTGAGGCTGCGGGACAGCGCCCGGGGTACGCAAACAGCCAGGTCCCAGTCAGCTTCCCGCCAGATCCCCATCACCCTGCGCCCGCACCCCAGAGCAGCAGTGGACTGAGCCGCCAGGGCGTGGGGGCCAGCAGGGTCAGTGCACGCCACCCGCGGCGGCAGAGCGAGCCTCCTGTCAGCCCAGAGAAGACCCCATGGGCGGTGGAGAGGTCACCCCCCCCCCCACCCCCCCCCCCCCCCCCCCCACCCCCCCCCCCCCCCCCCCCCACCCCCCCCCCCCCCCCCTCCTCCCCCCCCCCCCCCCCCCCCCCCCCCTCCCCCCCCCCCCCCCCCCCCCCCCCCCCCCCCCCCCTCCGCCTCCCAGCCTAGGGCCAGATGGGCGTGCAGAGGCCGGGGGCTCGCTGGTGACTGACGCAGTTGCCCGAGGGGCCTCCGCATCGCGGCCTTGGCATAAGTGACTTTCTACCTCGGTCACCCCGATGCCTCTCGGGCAGTCGATTCGCGAGGTGCTCCTAGCGAGGCGCTCTCCCAGCGGGCCTTACATCTTGCCTGCTCCCATCTCTGCGCCTCCCGCCCAGCCGCTGAGCCCAGCAGGCATGCGTCCCCCTCCTACGCTGCCACGAGTCCCGCAGGGAGTTCGCTAGGCGTACCTCCTCAGCTGCGGAAAAACAAGGTAAGACCAAAATTCCATCACTGAAACCCTGGGCAGCCCCTTGTGCAGACGCAGAGGTTCACTGCAGCTCAAGAAGAACACTGGCCCCTGGATGGGGCAGGGAGCAGGTGGCTGAGGGCCTGGACACCGAAGGACATTCCTAGTCATCAAGGGAGATGAGGACGGCCCAGAGCTCAGACCCGAACCCGGCAGAGGGGAGGTGTTGGAAGGCCACCTCCTCGAGCTCCCTGCACCAGAGCTCAGCCAGCCTCGGCCACCACGGGCAGCCAGCCAGCCCGTGGCATGCGTGCCCATCAGACACCGCGCGGCACGGCCGGGCAGGGGCTCACCCTGGCTGGGGGGCAGCTGCGCCTCGGGGAGGCCTGCACACCCACAGCGTGTGACCTTCAGTCACGTCGGCCAACCCCCTGCTGTTAGATCCCAGGGGCCGGTGGATGGCTTCCTAGAAACGGGGGTCTCAGCAATGAGACAGCTGAGGGGGGTCCCCCCGGCCAGCAGTGGCTCAGCTGCCTCCCAGCACCGCAGGGTGCGGCACGGTGGGGTGGTGAGCTGAGAGGGAAGGGCTGTGTTCAGAAATCAGGGACTCCTGCATAGAGGGAAGCCGGGCAGAAGGAGCCGTTAGCTGGTAAAAGCACAACAGCTGTTGTTCATACTAAATCGGGGTCCAGGTGACTGGGAGAAAACCCACAGACTCTCCCAGAGGCCTGCCGGGTCTGCACTGCAGACGGAGGCTTTACGGGACCCTCGGGGGCAGGCTGCAGGAGCCAGGCAGGGCTCCCGTCGGGCCAAACTGCACAATGAACACTTACTGGCTTGTCCCTGAGGACAGACCGGCCTTGCATACCAAACACGTGCGGTGGCTCTGGGGGCCTCTGAGCAGAAGGGCTCGGTCCAGAGACCCAGGGGCTGCCGCAGGTGTTCAGAGCGAGGCTGTAAATGCAGAGCGGGAGGGGGGCATCCCCACAGACCGTCGGACCGGCGCGAGACACGCGCGACCACCCGGTGGGGCTGGTGTGCGCACACGTGTCTGCAGCGTGTGGTCGTGTGCCCCGCGGCAGGGAGGGCGTGGGCGTGTGTGCGCGCGCGTGTGTACCCACCTTTGTGTGCATGCTTTGTGTCCGCAGAGCTGTACGTGTCCATGCACTCGGATGTCACCCAAACTTCCCGCGGAAACCAACGGCAGGTGTTCTGTCCTCAGGGAGCCTTAGCATGCTAATTTTAATCCCATGTTATTGTGTTAAGCTGCTTCTAAAAATCAAAATGTAGAAATTCCATAAACAGAGCCCAGGGCTACACCGCAAGGCGGGCCCTGGGAAAAGGGTCTCTTGTCACCGTTGCTCTTCCAAGAACGGTGAGCCCGGCCCGTCTGGCCATGCTCCTGTCAGACAAGGGAGGGCCCAGCGGGCCACAGCGGCAAGGACACGACGGGTCGCAACCGGTTGGTCCAGCCCCTCCGCTTACTGTTCCTGGGAGACCGCCAGCCGGGAGGGGTCTCAGGCAGGGCCTTCAGAGTCGTCCTGAAGGCCTGGCTTCTGCACGAACTCCCCCAAGCTCAGCACCTGGGGGACGTGATGGACGGGGTGACCCCTTCAAGCCATCACACACACTCCTCACACAGAGGGTGACACCTCTCTGTTTGCAAGATGAGGGGGAGACCTACAGGGCTCCAGGGGGCTCTGGCCTGCCCTTTGTACACCTCGACTCCCCGGGAAGGAGAGAAGGCCAAGCCCTCCTCTGGGCTGCTCCGCTCCGTGCTCCCCACGCCCCTCCCCCCACAGGAGCACCAAGGAGGAAGGTGCATTGAGGGAGCAGGGTTGCTCCAGCTGGGGAAGAGAAAGCAGAGCAGGGCCCTGCCATTCTCGTCTCATCACAAGACCAAGGAGACCCTGCATGCAGCAGGTGGTACTTGGGCTAGATCTGCCACGGCCTCCTTGACAGCAGAGCAGGCTGTGAAACACGCAGATGGGAGAGGGGGTGGGGGAGGGCGGCTGGCCCTGGAGGCAGTCACTCACCCTGTTTTCAAATGTCCCTGAGGCAGCCTGCACGGGGACTCCTCCTCACCTCAAGATCTCAACCGAAGCAGTTGACCGTGAAGCCCCTGCTCCCACCTGCCCCCACCGCTCTGTAGTGACCAGGCCAGAGAGGGGCCAGGGGAGGACCCCATGGTCCCCCTCCAATGCAGCAATGCCCGACACAGGGTCGGGAGAGGGTCACCGAGGGAGGGGAGGAGGCCCCTGACATCCTCAGTCCCCTGGGGCCAGTGGGTCCCCCACTACTGGAGCTGGCCCCTGGGGTCCCCCGGGGCCGGCACGTCCCCCACTACTGGAGCTGGCCCCTGGTGTCCCCTGGGGCTGGTGAGGCCCCCACTACTGGAGCTGCCCCCTGGGGTCCCCTGAGGTCGGCAGGTCCCTCACTACTGGAGCTGGCCCCTGGGGTCCCCTGGGGCCAGCAGGTCCCCCACTACTGGAGCTGGCCCCTGGGGTCCCCCACTACTGGAGCCAGCCCCTGGGGTCCCCCACTACTGGAGCCGGCCCCCTGGAGCTGTAGGAGAGACACAGGGTGGCCCTGACTGCACGTGTCCAGGAGGACGGCCCCCTGGGCTACAAACCCTTAAAACATGTTCAAGGAAGGCCTCTCCGTCTCTGGGAACTTGACCAAAGAGAATCTGGAAGGCTCTCCACGGAGGGCTGCAGCCCACACCCTCATGCACACACGTGCACATACAGGGCTAACACTCCTAGATCATGCGGAACACACAAGCAAGGAACAAGCAGGCACTTCCTGGCCCAAAGAGCCCTTGAAGCTCTGGGAGCCTGGGCCTCTCTGCTCCTGTGACCCCTCCCGCCCCCGACACCGCCTGGCCCGTGGCCTTCTCTGGGGAAGTCCAGGCTCCTCTGACGGAGAAGGTGGGGGGCTGGCCTCCGACCAGGCAGCAGCGCCCCGACGGGGGCCCCCTACGGGCCAGACCCCCGAGGAACCCCATCTCCAAGCACCAGGCACCCCTGCGTCCCGGCAGGCGCCACCTGCCCCCACCGGCCATCTCCCTCTCTGCCCTCGCGCTCAGCCTCCCAGGCCCGGAGAACCGCCCCCCAACTGCCCGGCCCGGAAACAATCACCCTTTGAGAAAGGCTGCCGAACTGTGCGCCAGGAACGGCCGGGATGGAGGCGGGGTTGGAGGCGGGGGGCTTTAACTCCGAGGAGCGAGACCTGGCGGTGTCGCCCCCTCCCGCAGCCCCGCTTCAGAGCGCAGAGCCGGGCCTCCTGCTCCCGGGAGGGCGCGGGGCGCGGGGCGCGGGGCGATACCCACCCGGGGGTCCGCGCCTCCTGGCGCCCCCGCCCCCACCCGCGGGGTTGGTACCGGCGGTCCGCGGCTCTGGTCCAGCCGGCAGCTCGCGCGCGGGGCGGGGCGCGGGGCGGGGCTAGCGGTGGGCACCAACCCCGCGGGCGGGCCGGGGGCGGGGCTGGCGGCGCTGTCACAGCCGCGGCGGCCCGGGCGCGTCCGCCGCCGAGGGGACTGCGCGCCGGCCCGGTCTGCTGGCCCCGGTCGCGCGCCCCGGCCCCGCGCCTCCGCCCCGCGCCCGGCCGGCTCTCCCCGCTCTACCGCGCCCCCGACCTCCCTGCCTGGCTCCCCGCCCCGCGCCCCCCGCGCGCTCGCGGGCTCGGCCGCCGCCTCGCCGAGCGCAGAAGGGCCGGGCCGGGGCGGCGCTGACCCCGCGGCAATGAAGGGGCCTCGGGGGACCCGCAGCCCGAGAGCCCCCGGGGCCGGAGGCGCGCGTGGCCGGGGCCAGCAGCCGGGGGGCGCGGGGACCGGCGCCTAGGGGCCGCCGCCGAGATGGAGCGCGCCGGGGACGATCCGGACTCGCCGCCGCAGGTCAGTGGCCCCACAGCCGCGTACAGAGCCCCTTTATGCGTCCGCATCGGCACCCGCGCCATGTCCTCCGGGCGCCTGTGCGCGCGCCCGTGTGTGTGTGTGTGTGTGTCTGTATGTGTGTGTGTGTGCCTGTATGTGTGTGTGTGTGTGTGTGCCTGTATGTGTGTGTGTGTGTGCGCGCGCGCGCGCGTATGGTGCTGCTCGCAGCGGGGCGGCTGGAGAGCTGGCCAGCATCCGGCCGGGGCCAGGAGGCGCCGCAGTCGAGGGGCTGCTGCGAGACAAGGCCTGGGTGGCGCTGGCCGGGGCGTCAAGAAGCGGAAGCTGGCTCTCAGCAGCGGCCAGCCGCAGGCCGGGCTCTTAGCTCGCCTTTCGGGGCCCTTCCTCCCACCTCAGCAGGTGGTTCCTGGCGGCCTGGAGTCGGGGGTCAGCACCGCTGCGCCGGGTCCCCCAGGCTCGTCCCCAAGCCCAGAGGCTTCAGCCACCGGCAAGTTACGTGTCTGCAACTCTCCCGTGAGGCCGGGGGCTGAGCGGTGGTGAGGGGGGGCCGAGCGTCAGGACGGGCGTGCAGCGGGCGGAAGGAGTCCATCACCAGCCCAACACCTGGGCTCAGGCCTGGGGCCCCAGTCCCCCCCCAACCAGAGCCCACAGCTTAGGGGAACAGACGGATGTGAGGCAGCAGAGGATGGAAGGGAGGCCAGGAACAAGGTGACGGCCTGGGGCTGGAGCTGAGGTTGAGAGAACCCGCCCCCCACCGCGCACGCACAGGCAGAAACAGCACCCTCCCCAGCCCTATGCCTGTCCTGCCCTGGCCAGGCCTAGTTCCAGCCCCACGCTGCTTGCATGGATTCTTGTAGAAGCTGGGGCAGCGGGACTCTGGGGATCTCTGCCTGGATGCTGAGGCCAGCCTTGCAGACGGCTGGTCGCCCCAGACTGGTGGGGGCAGCTCCGCGTGGGTACTGGGTGGGTGGGTGGGGAACCCACTGGGGTCTTGACGTGCACTGCTGCCCAGGACTGGGTGGGGATGTCCCCGGGGCAGCCGGTGACATCTTGTGTGTGGCTGCGTCAGGGTGGGGCTCACGGCTCCCTGAGTTACGGGGCTGTGGGCGTGTGACTTTACTGGACAGTGGCTCCCACTTCCCCAGATCCACCTTCTGTCCCCCAGGGCTCCCTGCCTCCAGCACAGAGACCGAGGCGTCCCCTCCAAAGCTGCTGAGCTGGGGGCTGTTAGTGGCCTCACTGGACCTGACGTTGAGTCCCCTTCCTTTGTTTAGAACAAAGACCCTTCCCCCGTGAGACCCTCAGAGAGACTGCACTTCACCCAGTCCATGCCCAGCACCCCCAAAGCTTCTGGGGCTGCACACATCCCCCTCTTCCCATCTTGGGGGGCGCAGAAGGTTTGCCCCGGTGGTGGAGCAGGGAGGCTTGATGGATCCGTGCCCCCTTTGGCGCCAGGCAGCTGTTGTGCCCGTTTCATGCCTGCCTGTGGGTGAGCCCCTCCTCGTTGGGGTGTGTTGGCAGCTCATGGGCGCTGGACTGAACGCACGCACAGAGGTTCCGGATGAGCAGCAGCGACGGGCCCATCTGAAGGGAGGCTGGTGGAGACCGGGGGCTCCAGAGGAGGAAGCGGGGGGCCAGCCCTGCCCCTGGCCGCTGTCTCTGGACACACCTGGGTTCCCCCTTATGGTTTTGAGGGGCGAGGGGACCCGGGTGGCTGGCCTTCCCTGGTTGTGAGCACTGGGTGACAAGGAGGGCGGAAGCTTCACAAATGTGGCGGGTCCAGCGGTGAGCTGACCCTGAACCAGGCTCTAGGGTCAGGGAAGCATGTTGGTCCAGCTTGGCCAGAGGAGGGGCTGAGCGCTCCCCTCTGCTGAGCGCTGGACGGGAGGAGAGGCCGGGCTCGGGAAGAGAGAATCTGAGAGTCCGAGGCAGGCGGAGCAGCAGCGGGAGAAAGCAGACAAAGACACAGAAGCGTGGGCGCCGGGGGCCCAGCAGCGCGGGGGCAGCCTCGGGCCTCCTTCCAAGATGCCCGCGTCGGCAGCCAGCGGCCAGGGCAGGGGGCTGGCCCCCCAAGGATGGTCTTCCCGAGACACAGGGGAGCGCGGGGTTCAGGGGGAGCCCTGGGCAGAAGGGACCCTCTTGCGTGTGCCCACCCCCACGCCTTCTGGGGAGAAGGAGAAGGGAAGCCTTCCTGCAGCCCAGGCCTGCAGGCCAGAAGTCCTCTGCGGGGCCTGCTGAACGTGTGGGGTGGGCACGTGGAGGTGATGCCGTGTGGGGCACAGGCTGGCCAGGCTGAGGCTGCCTTGGTCCCTGTGATCGGCCGGGAGGGCTTCAGGGAAAGCGGAGGCCTCTAGGCCCTGATTCCTGAAGGCCCGGAGGCCCAGGAGCCTGTCCTGCCAGGCTGTCCGTAGGTGAAGTGCTCGAGAGGCGTCACCGTAGTGTCTGCATCTGCTCCGTCCCCGTGAGCCCCTGGCATCCGGAAGGCTCTGAATGGTATAGCCGTTCTCAGGCCCACCCTGGGGCCGCCTCATCAGCCTTGCTGCCCACTCTCCGTTCAGACCGCCACCTCCAGGCCCGAGGCCTGGTCCTGCCCCTGCCGTTCAGCTGGGGGAGACACACTCAGGGTCCCCCTGAGTTGGCAGCAACACGCTTCCGTGTGGAATCTGCGGTCGGTGCGGCCCTTGCACGTCTCAGCCAGTGTCCCCCCGAAATCCATGCAGCTGACAGGAACCCCAGGCCGGTGGCCACTGGTGTGGGTGCTGCCAGCTGGCCAGGTGGGCGGGGGCGCTCCAAGCCCGTTCCACACTTGCTCACTGAGCACCTTCTGTGCCCCGGGCCCCGGGCCAGGCCAGGGAGGGAAAGCGTCAAGCGGGCCCCAGTCAGATCAGGTTTTCTGTTTAGCTTAGCTTTGGAAGGAAGGACTGTGTGGGTTGCCTTTTTTTTTTTTCCTGCAGCTACAGCAAATTTACTTTCCTAATGAGGTTTAGCTCAAGCCAATATTAAAATGAATCTGCTCCCTGAGCGCAGCAGCTGACAGCAGGGCAGTGGCCTCCCCGCCAGGCGCCTGGCAGGGCTTGGGGCTTTGCCGCCCAGAAGCTCGATGGCGGGGAGTCTCAGGGTGGACCTCCAAGAGCTGGCTGGACTGGGGATGTCTTCCCCGAGATCAGAGCCCTGAGCAGGGGGTCCCCTGCCCCACAGCCAGGGGACAGGGGCCCTGGTCCTTGTTCATGAAGGAGGGGGAGGGGCCGGGGCCATGGGGATCAGAGGGCAGGTGTCAGGAGGGACCCAGCCTGAGGTCCTCGTGGACCCCGCACAAGGCTGAGCACGTGCCATCGCCTCCTCCTCCCCCCGCCCTGTTTCGCTTCCTTCCGTGGGGAGTGGTGAGCGCTCGTCTGCTCACTTACCCAGCGCTGGGAGCCGCAGAGCCCAGCTGGACATGGCACGGCTGCCCCCTCCCCCGGCGGGCATCCCCCAGTCACGCCAGCGCTTTCTGTGAGCTCAGGCGTGCACAGGGCTTGTGGCCGCCCCGCAGGACAGCACGGACGCGTCCAGGATGAGCCCAGCGTCCCTGAGTGCCCCTGGCGAGCGCTGCCCTAGGCTCAGCCCTGCGCCTGCAGGCGTGGAGAGCGTGGGCTGTGGGACGCGCACCCTCTGCATCACGCTGTGTGCCCCGGGGCCGCCCCTGACTGCCTGTGCTCCCGTGGGTCTCGTCTCTGAGCGGGATGATAACGGGATGCTTGTGAGGTGGGAAGGAGAATCACAGTGAATCATGTTACTCACTTGGAACACGAGCAGTAGGTCCTTTGCTCAGCAGATATTTTTGCCTCTTTTTTTAAAATTTGGCTGCTCCGGGCCTTAGTTGCGGCACACTGGATCTTCAGCTGCAGACTCTTAGTTCCCGCATGTGGGATCCAGTTTCCTGAGGGATGGAACCCGGGCCCCTGCACTGGGAGCGTGGAGTCTTCGCCACTGGATCGCCAGGGAACTCCCAGCAATTTTTAAAATTATTCATTCAGTTAACGTTTCATCCAACAGACACCTGGACGACACGCAGTGTGCCTGGTGTGTGGAGGGGCCCAGGTGTGGCCTTGCCTCCATCGCCCACGGCCCTGAGCCCATCCCCTCTGCTGGTGGGGCCACGGCCAGACGGTGAGCCCAGCACCATCTCGGTCGTGTCCGCCTTTGCGAGTGAGCGCAGCTCCCCCAGCTGCCCCCAAAGGGCCCTGCTTAGCACACAAGGTTCCGGCCTCCAGGGCGTCTGGGCAGGCAGAGGTGGCGGGGACCTGGGGTCTCTGCCTGGCTCCCAGCCCTCGTCCTGAGGGAGAGGAGCCCCCGGCCGGGCAGGCCCCGTGACCAGCTGCTGTCTGCCTCCAGGCCCAGCTGTGTCGGCCGCTCATTGCGGACTCAATCCCGGGGCCTCATCTCCTCATCTAAAACGACAGCCGCATGAGGCGTGTGGCCGTGTCCTGCCCCAACCGCACCCTGCCCTCAGTCAGCCCCCCGATCGACACCCCAGGAGCAGGGTGGGGGCGTCCACATCCGCCAAGAAGGCGGGGGGCAGAGCGAGCAGGTCTGGGAGCTGGTGGTGGCCCGGAAGACCATCCGGCCAGAGTTAGGGTTCTGCATCTGAAGATGCGTCCTTCTTTCTAGGGACCAGGAAGCTGCCCAGGGCTGTTCTGCTCCTATTTCAGGTCACACAGCACCCTGGTGCCTGGTCCCGGACATAGCCGAGTCTAACTCCCGCGCTCCCGTCTCAGGCCCCCTGTGCTCTTTAGGATGGAGACAGGCCACCCAGGCAGAGGGCGAGAGGCCCACCATGGGACCGGGCACCCCTCCCCCACCAGCCAGCCAGGCCTCCGCTGTCCTCCTGGGACAGCTGGCAGAAGGATGCACCTACGTTGTCCTGCCAGGGCCCCAGGGAAGGTCAGCTGGTTCGGGCCACAGGCGGCGCATTGAAAATACACAGGAAACTTTAATTAGACCAGTGAATCGCAGCCTGCATGGTGTGTGCACACTCTGACCACACAGTGTGTGCACACAGTCTGACCACACGGTGTGCACACACAGTCTGACCACACGGTGTGCACACACACTCTGACCACACGGTGTGCACACACTCTGACCACACGGTGTGCACACAGTCTGACCACACGGTGTGCACACACACTCTGACCACACGGTGTGCACACACACAGTCTGACCACACGGTGTGCACACACACAGTCTGACCACACGGTGTGCACACACACTCTGACCACACCGGTGTGCACACACACTCCTGACCACACGGTGTGCACACAGTCTGACCACACGGTGTGCACACTCTGACCACACGGTGTGCACACACACCTTGACCACACGGTGTGTGCACAGTCTGACCACATGGTGTGCACACAGTCTGACCACACGGTGTGCACACACACTCTGACCACACGGTGTGTGCACAGTCTGACCACACGGTGTGCAGACACAGTCTGACCACATGGTGTGCACACAGTCTGACCACATGGTGTGCACACACAGTCTGACCACACGGTGTGCACACACTGACCACACGGTGTGCACACACAGTCTGACCACATGGTGTGCACACACTGACCACATGATGTGCACACACACTCTGACCACACGGTGTGCACGCACAGTCTGACCACACGATGTGCACACACAGTCTGACCACACGGTGTGCACACACACTGACCACACGGTGTGCACACACTGACCACACGGTGTGCACACACAGTCTGACCACATGGTGTGCACACACTGACCACATGATGTGCACACACACTCTGACCACACGGTGTGCACGCACAGTCTGACCACACGATGTGCACACACAGTCTGACCACACGGTGTGCACACACACTGACCACACGGTGTGCACACACTCTGACCACACGGTGTGCACACACACTCTGACCACACGGTGTGCACACACAGTCTGACCACACGGTGTGCGCACACACTCTGACCACACAGTGTGCACACAGTCTGACCACACGGTGTGCACACCACACACTCTGACCACATGGTGTGCACACAGTCTGACCACACGGTGTACACACACAGTCTGACCACACGGTGTACACACACTCTGACCACATGGTGTGCACACAGTCTGACCACACAGTGTGCACACACACACTCTGACCACACGGTGTGCACACACTCTGACCACACGGTGTGCACACACAGTCTGACCACACGGTGAGCACACACATACTCTGAACACACGGTGTGCACACAGTCTGACCACACGGTGTGCACACACAGTCTGACCACACGGTGAGCACACACATACTCTGACCACACGGTGTGCACACACAGTCTGACCACACAGTGTGCACACAGTCTGACTACATGGTGTGCACACAGTCTGACCACACGGTGTGCACACACACACTCTGACCACACAGTGTACACACACACTCTGACCACATGGTGTGCACACACTCTGACCACACGGTGTACACACACACTCTGACCACATGGTGTACACACACACTCTGACCACATGGTGTGCACACACTCTGACCACACGGTGTACACACACACTCTGACCACATGGTGTGCACACACTCTGACCACACGGTGTGCACACACAGTCTGACCACACGGTGTGCACACACTCTGACCACACAGTCTGCACACACTCTGACCACACGGTGTACACACACAGTCTGACCACGCTCTGATCACATGGTGTGCACACACTCTGACCACACAGTGTGCACACAGTCTGACCACACGGTGTGCACACACTCTGACCACACGGTGTACACACACAGTCTGACCACGCTCTGATCACATGGTGTGCACACACTCTGACCACACAGTGTGCACATAGTCTGACCACATGGTGTGCACACACAGTCTGACCACACGGTGTGCACACACGCTGACCACACGATGTACACACACACTCTGACCACGCTCTGATCACATGGTGTGCACACCCTCTGCCCCCAGGCCTCTGTGCTCTGGTTGCTCTATGGCCTCTGAGCAGGTTGTTCTGTTTTCTTTCATCCTCTGAGCCTCTAAGGTGAAGTGAAGTGTTGCTTGCCTAACTCACCCTGTGCCGACGTGGACTTTCTCCTGTTCCCATAAGCCTCCCTCTGGGAGCCAGCATCCATGCCTCCGCCCCTCCCCACACCCCCAGCTGGAAACCCAGCCGTCTGCACTGTGCGCATGTGTGCATGCACGTCCGTGTGTGCATGCCATCCTCTCACCATGTCCTGCGCACTCCTGGGGCCTTACCTGGAACCCGTGGGGCGCGTCCCCCGGACGTGCCCACTGTGTGTTTCTTCATGGAGACACCCCCATGCCAGCCAGAAGGAAGGTCTGGCACTGGGACCATGCAGGTGCCACCCGGCCCAGTCCTGTGTGTCACTGCTGGCCCGTCCAAGCACAGCTGTTGGATGATAGGTTCTTTTCTGTGGCAGAAAGTCACAGAATGCACAATTAGGATGTACCACCATAACGACTCCTAAGTGTTCCAGGTGCCAAGGACGTCCCAGTGCACGCCTGTCCAGCTCCAGGACTTCCCCATCCTTCACGCTGGAAGCTGTGTGCTTCCCCAGCCCCCACCCAAGCTCGGGCCCCCAGCCTCTGCCCTGCGCCCGAGTCCCACAACCTTGTTCCTCTGTGAGCGGGTCAGGGGCTTGGTCCGGCTGTGCCATGCCTCCCGAGCCCAGCGTCCTCCAGGTCTCTGTGTCAGAGCAGCGTCAGCGCTGGTCCCTGCTGGGCTGGGTCACTCCATGTGGATGCATCTTGCCAGCCCAGTCCTCAGACGGGCAGGCCGTTTACTGCCAGACCGTGGGGTGGAGGCGGTCCACGGTGGTGTTTTCCCACTGCCCTTCCTTCCCAGGGCTGCAGACACCTCTGTGCTCTGAGAGCCAGGCACCTGGGGAGCAGGGAGGATGGAGCCCTGCCGACCCTGACCGTCCAGTGCCAACCAGGGCCAGTGTGCTCGACAGCCCCAGGAGAGGGGGAGGCAAGAGCATGGCCACGGCTACAGGCGGGACCAGCGAAGGGACAGCCCCGCCAGGACCCAGGACCCCAGGCGAGGAGCCGGCCCCTTGCAGAACCCATGCGTGGGGCAGCCCTCTGCCCACACCTCGTGAGGCTCAGCCTGTCTGGACCACCACTGTGTCCCATGCACCTGGGGGACAGAACCACCCTCTGGGGCTGAGGCTGGGAACCCTGGGTCCATCACCCCCCTGGAGTGGGGTCTGGGCTGAGACTGGGACCCTGGGTCCATCACCCCCCTGGAGTGGGGTCTGGGCTGAGACTGGGACCCTGGGTCCATCACCCCCCTGGAGTGGGGTCTGGGCTGAGACTGGGACCCTGGGTCCATCACCCCCCTGGAGTGGGGTCTGGGCTGAGACTGGGACCCTGGGTCCATCACCCCCCTGGAGTGGGGTCTGGGCTGAGACTGGGACCCTGGGTCCATCACCCCCCTGGAGTGGGGTCTGGGCTGAGACTGGGACCCTGGGTCCATCACCCCCCTGGAGTGGGGTCTGGGCTGAGACTGGGACCCTGGGTCCATCACCCCCCTGGAGTGGGGTCTGGGCTGAGACTGGGACCCTGGGTCCATCACCCCCCTGGAGTGGGGTCTGGGCTGAGACTGGGACCCTGGGTCCATCACCCCCCTCCCCCTGGTGTGGGTCTAGGGCTGAGACTGGGACCCTGGGTCCATCACCCCCCGGTGTTGGGGTCTGGGCTGAGGACTGGGACCTGGGTCCATCACCCCTCCCCCTGGGGTTAGGTGGTCTGTGCTGAGACTGGGACGGCTGGGTCCATCACCCCCGGGTGGGTCTGGGCTGAGACTGGGACCCTGGGTCCATCACCCCCCCCTGGGGTGGAGGTCTGGGCTGAGACTGGGACCCTGGCGTCCATCACCCAACCCCGGGGTGGGTCTGGCTGAGACTGGGACCCTGGGTCCATCCACCCCCCCGCGGGTGGGGTCTGCGGCTTGAAAAGACTGGGACCCTGGGTCCATCACCCCTCCCCCTGGGGTGGGGTCTAGGCTGAGACTGGGACCCTGGGTCCATCACCCCCCCGGGGTGGGGTCTGGGCTGAGACTGGGACCCTGGGTCCATCACCCCTCCCCCTGGGGTGGGGTCTAGGCTGAGACTGGGACCCTGGGTCCATCACCCCCCCGGGGTGGGGTCTGGGCTGAGACTGGGACCCTGGGTCCATCACCCCTCCCCCTGGGGTGGGGTCTAGGCTGAGACTGGGACCCTGGGTCCATCACCCCCCCGGGGTGGGGTCTGGGCTGAGACTGGGACCCTGGGTCCATCACCCCTCCCCCTGGGGTGGGGTCTAGGCTGAGACTGGGACCCTGGGTCCATCACCCCCCCGGGGTGGGGTCTGGGCTGAGACTGGGACCCTGGGTCCATCACCCCTCCCCCTGGGGTGGGGTCTAGGCTGAGACTGGGACCCTGGGTCCATCACCCCCCCGGGGTGGGGTCTGGGCTGAGACTGGGACCCTGGGTCCATCACCCCTCCCCCTGGGGTGGGGTCTAGGCTGAGACTGGGACCCTGGGTCCATCACCCCCCCGGGGTGGGGTCTGGGCTGAGACTGGGACCCTGGGTCCATCACCCCTCCCCCTGGGGTGGGGTCTAGGCTGAGACTGGGACCCTGGGTCCATCACCCCCCCGGGGTGGGGTCTGGGCTGAGACTGGGACCCTGGGTCCATCACCCCTCCCCCTGGGGTGGGGTCTAGGCTGAGACTGGGACCCTGGGTCCATCACCCCACCCCCCGCCGGGTCACTGCCTGCTCGGAGCCGCACCTTCTGCTCAATTCTCCCAGTGTCTCTCACGACGTGGGTGCAGCTGATCCCAGGGAAGGAATGGGGCGGCAGGAGAGACAGGCGGCCCTGTGTCCATGGCCCCCATCTCCAAGCTCAGCCCCAAGCCCGAAGGAGGAGCCTCAGCTCGCTTGCCCTGGAGATGGAGGGAGACGGGGCACCCCTGCCCTCCCCAAGTGCTGGGCATGCCCTGGCCGCGCCCAGCATCGGGGTAGGGACAGGGCTAGAGTTGGGGCGCAGGGGGTGCCCCAAGGCCATGGCAGGCCGCCCAGGCAGCCACCCACGCCAAGAGCCCGGAGGTCGGGGTGGAGAGGGCTAGCCCTGGCACACACCCCGCTCCTCACCCCTCCCCGGAGTCCACGTTGCGGACACTGCCTGCAGGTACAGCCTCGTCTGAGGGCGGGAGGAACCTGCTGTGAGAGCCACCCGAGGCTGGCTGGGCCAGGAGGAGCCAGGGACCCCGCGTCCCGTCTCTGCCAGACGCGTGCGCTCAGCTGGAGTCACGAGCGGGCTGCTGCTGTCCCTGCTGTGATAGTTCACATCTCGCAGCCTTCGTGGCGCTCTCTGCGGGCCAGGCCCTGTGCCGAGGTTCTCCACGGACCCCTCAGCGGATCCCCAAGTGCCCGATGAGCGTTGCAAAGGAGACTCAGTGCCAGAGACACAGTGCAGCCCCCACGGTGTGCGGGGACCGTTGGGGTCTGGAGGAGCCCTGGCCTGGGGGCTGCAGACGGACGCGGAACCAGCGAGACCAGCGGGTTCACGCAGGGTGTGGGCTGGCCACAGAATGCGTGGGGCCGGGCAAGCTTCGGGGGTGAGGCCAAGGGCTCAGAGCGCCAGGTGGTCTCCCCTGGAAACCACCGGGTGGGGCCCCCGCCCCCCTGCCCCAAACCGCAGGCCACCAGCTCCAAGGGAAACAGGCAGAGAGAAGCAGGATGGCCAGACAGCAGGGGCAGGGTGGGGGGGACAGACGGCCACGCGCTGACACCCCAGCCCGGCTGAGCGCAGCCTCGCCCATGGCCTGCAGGCTCTGCATGCTGTCCTGGGCCAGCGCGGCCCCGGACACCCAGGCCCCCGGCCCCCGGCCTCTGCCCTCTTTTCCTATCAGAGCCCTGACTCCCTCCCCCGCGCACCCAGGGTGGTGCCCAGGGCCCCATGCGCTGCGTGTCAGCGTGTCCTGAGCGTGTCCTGAGCTGCCCCACGCCTCCGGGGCCTGGGGCTGAGCACTGAGCGCGTGTTCCAGGGTGTTTTCTGCGGCCACACTGGACTCGGGCGGGGCCGTGTCCTGGGGCCAGGGTGACTGCCTGCTGCGTCCACACAGCCTCTCCTGGGGGATGTTCCTCAGAGGCCTCTGCGCCCTGAGACCACGCATGTGCCCAGGAACACTCATGTGCCCACAGACACACATGCACTCACTCAGAGGCGGTGCTGGCCGCAAGCTCACACGTGCACACATGTGTGACGTCACCCGGGGCGGTGGCTCCGAGGAGCTCGCAGAATGGACCTAGCCCCGCTGCCTCCCGAGTGAAACTACAGACTGCGTTGGGGGCAGGGGGCTGGTGCTTCGGCCACTGTGGGGCTGAATTACAATCAGACGGTGCTGAGGTGGGGTGCAGTGCCCAGCTGGGGCCCAGGCTTCCTGCAAGGTGGCCAGCGGGCTCGGGGATACTCAGACCCCTGAGCAGGGCCGTGACAGGCCTTGTGGAGGGGACAGCCGCCCAAGGCCCTCCAGCGGCGGCTCTCCACAGGGGCACACGCCCTGGCCGGCCACTGTTGGGTGGCCCAGTTTCCCTGTGGTCTGTGTCCCCACCTTGAGTCACACTGCAGGGCATGCGTGTGCTTCGGGCCCAGCCCAGGGCACCCAGGACACACCCCGGGTGATGCCTTCCTGCTAGGGGGCTGTGGGGCGTGTGGACGACCTTCTGCCCGAAGACGGAGACGTCAGTCAAGCCACTGGGGCTGCTGGTTTGTGCCATTCAGATTCCTGCAGCGCAGGGGACCACGCACACCAGACCCTGTCTCCACTCTACTGAGTCAGAATCCAAACCCGATCCCAAGGCTATTTCTGAATAACTGGAAGAAAAACCAAGGAGCCACTTTAAACATGACCGACGGACTGTTGTTTCCTGACTCCTGTGTGGAAGAAGCCCGAAGCCGTCAGCCCAGCCTGAGCCGAGTGGGCGTCCTTCCGCCCCGGCCAGGGGCTGGGGTCTCAGCCAGAGCAGAGGAAGATGGCACCAGGCCTGGGGTCCCTCCAGCCCCCACCATGAGGGCCGGTGGAGAGCCCCTCCTGGCTGAACCGGGTCCTTGGCGCTGCCCAAGGGGCCAGGCCTGCCGGCAGGAACAGTGTGCATAGGGCGGGTGTGTGCGCTCTGAGACTGACCCGGGCCCTCCAGGCCTCAGTTTCCTAGCCTGTGAAATGGGGCTGAGACTGCCCTGCCTGCCTCAGAGGCCGCTGTGGCTTGCAGAGAAGGAACCCCGCCTGCCCAGGGCAGGGCTGCAGCCCCAGGGGCTGTCCGAGCCCTCCTGGGGTGGGAGGCCCCCTCTCCCACACGCTCCAGGGGTGAGGGCCGAGCCGGGGGACAGCGGCCGCCATGCGCTGCCCCTTCCCCACGGAGCCAGGGGGACGAGGAGGCCACGGAGGAGGCTGGGGCCAGCTGATGCATGTGGACCCTTGGGGTGGGAGCCGGCTAGCTGTGGCTTCGGGCTTGTCCTGTGCAGGGGCCGCGGGGTCGATGCTGAGTCCTGTTAGGGCTCCTATGGGTCTTGGGGACCATCTGAGGCCGAGGGTGAGCCGGCCCTTCCTGGCATCCTGCCCGCTGACCTCTGCTGACCTCCGCTGACCTCCGCCCAGCTTCTCCAAACCAGCCCCTCCTCCCGCGCGGCCCCAACGTCTGCGCAGCCCCGGGCACTCAGCTCCCAGGGACGGGGGCGGCTGCTGTCCTCACGGCCCAGCTGAGTCCCCTCCACCCACTCAGGACCGACGCCCTGGCCTGTCAGCGTTGCAGGCAGGCGGGGGGCCCTCTGGGTCAGGGAGCTGCGGCCTCCCCAGAATCTGTAAGGTTGCTCCTCATCCGTCTGCAATGGCCCTGCATGCTCTCGTCATCTCTGTACACGCTCAGTCTGTCCAACTCTGCAACCCCACAGACTGCAGCCCACCAGGCTCCTCTGCCCATGGGATTCTTCAGGCAAGAAGACTGCAGTGGGATGCCAAGCCCTCCTCCAGGGGATCTTCCCGACCCAGGGATTGAACCCAGGTCTCCTGCATCTCCTGTATTGTAGGCAGATTCTTTACTGTCAAGCCACCAGGGAAGCCCCTTATCAACACAGAATATGGCAGAAAAAAGAAATTCAAGCCGGAAAGGAAGAAAGAAAGCCCTTGTTTCTATGAGAATTAAGTTGAATGCTCTCCAAAGGTTCCACGAGGAGAGTCCGGGAAAACGTTCTCCAGGCGAGATGAAGACCGTGGGAAACATCATACAAATGCTGAAGGACGCCGTGCAGGTCGCTCACTGAGTGTCCCCCAGTCGCGGACCACTTCAGGGAAGTCACTGTCAAGGCCGCGGGCACGGTGCCCTGGGGGGTGACTCCCCGCGGACCGTGAGCTCCCGAGACATCCTTGGCCTCGCAGGCAGAGCCGCGCTGGCTGGTGACAGGCACTTGATCAGGGAAAGGACCGCGGGCTGGGCGGTGGGCAGGACACGCGTGGCTTGTACACATCCCGGTAACTGACCTCCACCACACACATGCACACACACATGTACACACATGCACATGCACACACAGTGTGCATGCAGGCACACATGCACGCGTGTACACGCAGGTGCACATGTGCACACGCATACACACATGTGCACACGCCAGCTCTGCAGTTACCTCCCTGAGTGGCAGGACAGAGCTGTGTGGAGCCTTCCTCCCTGCAGGCCGGGTGCTGATGGCCACCTGCCCGTCCCCACCCCACTCCCTGCCGCCGCCACCACACGGCCCCTGAATCCAGCAGGGCCCTGTCCACCACCAGTGGGACTAAACCGGCTCCTCCCCAGGTGTGGGGTGCGGGTGAGCTTTCTGCCCGAGTCCCTGCAGTCTCAGGAGGCAGGCTGCTGTGAGCCTCGAAGCCAAGCTCGCCCAGCTTCTTCCAGGCGGCCTGCTCGAGGCTGGACCCCAGGCCGGCTGCCCACCACCCCTCCAGGGCCATGGCCCCTGTTCATCCTTGCAGCCCCCTCTCAGACTCAGGCCTCTGGGTCTGGGGTGCTCCACCTGCCTTACCCCACGCCCCCACCCAAGGCCCCCAGACCCGCGGTCTTAGCCACCCAGCCCCAGGCCCGCCCCCCACAGGCCCCCTGCTGGCCAACTGGCTCCCTCGGAGGCTGGGGGCTCCCCGCTCCGCTTCATAACCACCTGGTAATTAGCTCCACGACTTTGCTGCCGTGCTTATAATAGCCTCCATTAAAGTTATGGGGTTTTCAAGCTGTAATGGCTTCCAAAGTAATTAATGCACAACTGGGTTTATGGCTAAGTTTATTTTTAGAGCTTTCCTGCCTCTCCCTCCTTCCCGTCATAGATGTTTTGACCAGATAGACTGGACAGGATCAGAGCGTCCCCCTCAGGCCGTTGCCTCTGTCCCCCTCCTGCTCTCTGGGAGCGACAGGACCTTCAGGGGGCTGCCCCTAAAGGTGGTCTGGGGCCTGACGCTCCTTTCCCTGCTCCCAGAGGGTCTGGGTTCAGGTCTGGCCCCAGCACGAGCCATCACTTGTGGCCTCGGCGAGCACCGGGCGGAAGGGAATGCGGGAGGACTCAGGGAGCGCAGAGTGCTCCCCAGGGGCAGCCACAGTGGGGGCGGGTGCCCGAGTGCCCAGACCAGGCCAGCCCCCACGGCCAGACGCTGGAAAAGCCCTGGGGGACCCACACCCCTAGGAGGCCTCCCTGCGCGGCCCACGGCGGCCAGCCAGACCGAGGCCCCGACCCGGCGCTCGGCTTCCTACCCGTGGGCTCAGCGTGGGTGGGGCTGGCCGGGGAGGCACCCCGACACCCGGATGGGCAGGCAGTGTGGCCTCTGGCCTCCTCCCGCGGGGCCGCGGCCGGGAACGTGGAGGCAGCTCAGGGTCCAGGAACCTGCCCCGAGCCCGCACCATCTGACCCCCGGGCCTGTCTGCTGTCTGCTCCAAGCAGGCCACGCAGATGGACCGAGGCGGCCACCAGGAGCACCTGCCTGCCGGGAGGGCTGCAGGCGAGAGGACCAGGCAGGGAGGAGAGACGCAGCACCTCCAAGAGTCCTGCTCAGCCTGGCTCCCAGTCCCGCGGGAGACGGATGTCCGCCTGCCTGCGGCTGGGTGGATGGCGGGCTCGGGGGCTCGGCCTGCCAGACCAGGCCAGCCGTGGCTGTCCTCCCCCCGGGCCGCCCCTGTGGGCCCAGAGGCGTCTTGCAGGGCTCTCAGCACAGAAGTGGGGGGTGGACGAGGGGTGACAGTCCCCAGGCTGCCAGGAGGCAGGGCGCCAGTCCCTCGTCACGAGCTCAGCTGGCCTGGAAGGGAGCTGTCGGCACGCGAGCCCCTTGGCTGACCCCCGAGCGCCTTGGCTGACCCCCGAGCCCCTCGGCTGACCCCTGGCCGCGGCCACAGTCCAGGCCCTGTCCTGCCCAAACTAGCTGAGGATGCACCCTCCCAGAACCCACCTCCAAACACCACTGGCCGGTCCTCTGAGGACTCAGTTGAGCAGATGCCTTCATCCAGGCTGTGAAAAGAGGGCACAGCCACAAGGCCGTCACCCTGAGCGCTCGCTGCGTCCACCCGGCGGCAGGCTGCGAGGCTCACAGGCGTTAAAGCCTTGGAAAGTAGGTGCCCTCCTCATAAACGAGCAAACAGGCCCAGGACTGAGCCAGGGGAACCGAGGCAGGGGTGTCTGAGCCCTGAGTGTGCACTGCCCACTTCATAAAAGAGCAAACAGGCCCGGGGGTGAGCTGGGGGAACCAGCCGGGGTGTCTGGACCAAGGGGCACTGCCTGTCCTTGGCCCTGTGGGGTGGCCCCCCAGACCTCCGGCCAGCCTCTCTGTCCCCTCTTGCAGGTGTCCACCCCGCAGGGCTCCTGACCCACCGCGGACGGCACCCCTTCCCAGACTCCGGTCGGGCCGGACTCCACAGAGCTGCGTCGGCAATGGGTGGGTTGAGTGGTCAGGCCCGTGGGCTGGCGTGCGGCTCCCCGCGGCCCCGTGCCCGGCCTGCCCGGCCCACTCATGTGCTTTCCTCCCCCCCACGGCCACTGCCCAGCTCACGAGGAGCTGTGGGCCCAGCCAGCCTTGGAGATGCCGAAGCGACGGGACGTCCTCGCCATCGTGCTCATCGTGCTCCCCTGGACGCTGCTGGTCACCGTGTGGCACCAGAGCACCATCGCGCCCCTGCTCACCGCGCGCAAGGGTGAGTCCCACCCTGCCGGGCTTCGCGGACGGGGCGACCGCAGCCTGCAGGCCTGAGTCTCCTGACGGGGTGACCCCAGCCTGGAGGCCTGAGTCTCCCCTGATGGGTGACCGCAGCCTGCAGGCCTGAGTCTCCCCTGCTCAGCCAGAGGGGACCTGGGGACGACCTGGCTGACGACCGCACCCTTGGGGGCTGACCTGGGGCTTGGATGGTGCCATGCACACAGGCTCAGAGCTTCACAGGCTCTCCTCTGCACCCACGCCCAGGACATGCAGCACAGGAGGGCATGGGGGTGGGGGCGTGCCCCACAGGAGGGCTGGGGGGTGCACCATGGAGGACTCAGGGGTCGGGCGTGCCCCACAGGAGGACTCCGGGGGTGCACCATGGAGGACTCAGGGGTCGGGCGTGCCCCACAGGAGGGCTGGGGGGTGCACCATGGAGGACTCGGAGGGTCGGGCGTGCCCCACAGGAGGGCTGGGGGTGCACCATGGAGGACTCAGGGGTCGGGCGTGGCCCCACAGGAGGGCTGGGGGGTGCACCATGGGACTCGCGGGGTCGGGCGTGCCCACAGGAGGATTCCAGGGGTGCACCCAAGGAGGACTCAGGGTCGGGCGTTGCCCCACAGGGGACTCCCGGGGGTGCACCATGGAGGACCTCGGGGTCGGCGTGCCCCACAGGAGGTGAGGGGTGCAACCATGGAGGACCTTGCAGGGGTCGGGCCGTGCCCCAGCAGGAGGAACTCCGGGGTGCAACCATGGAGGACTCAGGGGCGGGCGTGCCCACAGGAGGGCTGGGGGTGCACCAATGAGGACTCGGGGGCGTCGGGGCGTGCCCCACACGGAGGGCTGGGGGAGTGCACCATGGAGGACTCGGGGGGTCGGCGTGCCCACAGGAGGACTCCAGGGATGCACCATGGAGGACTCCAGGGGGTCGGGCGTGGCCCCACAGGAGGAGCTCGGGGGTGCACCATGGAGGACTCAGGGGTCGGGCGTGCCCCACAGGAGGGCTGGGGGTGCACCATGGAGGACTCAGGGGTCGGGCGTGCCCCACAGGAGGACTCCAGGGGTGCACCATGGAGGACTCGGGGGTCGGGCATGCCCCACAGGAGGACTCCAGGGGTGCACCATGGAGGACTCGGGGGGTCGGGCGTGCCCCACAGGAGGGCTGGGGGGGGCACCATGGAGGACTCAGGGGTTTCGGGCGTGTTCCCCACAGGAGGCTGGGGGGTAGCACCATGGAGGACTCGGGGGTTAGGCTGCCTCCACTCAGGAGGGCTGTGGGTTCACCATGGAGGATTCAGGGGTCGGGCCTTTTGTTTTCGGCCCCCTTACATTTAGTTGAGGACCCTCCAGGGGTGCACCATGGAGGACTCGGGGGTCGGGCATGCCCCACAGGAGGACTCCAGGGGTGCACCATGGAGGACTCGGGGGGTCGGGCGTGCCCCACAGGAGGGCTGGGGGGTGCACCATGGAGGACTCAGGGGTCGGGCATGCCCCACAGGAGGACTCCGGGGGTGCACCATGGAGGACTCGGGGTTGGGGGGCAGGATTCCCAGCCTGTGTCACTGAAAGCCTTTCAGGGCGACAGGAAGCCCTGACGCAGCCCCCAGTCCCCAGAGCAGGCAGGGCCGAGAGCCCCAGACTGGGGTGGGCGGCCCGCACCGTGACGCGTCAGGCTGGTCATCCCTGCGGGGGCCTGAAGCTTCCTCCGGGAGGGCTGGGAGGAGCACGGCTCAGAGCCCACCGTCTCCCGGCGTTTCCTCCCCTCGCTCCTTGCTGGCCGAGCTGAGTGGCTCGTGGGATCTCAGTTCCCTGAGCAGGGACAGAACCCAGGCCACGGCAGTGAGAGCGCCACGTCCTAAGCCCGGACCCCAGGGCCGCTGCCTGTCCTTTTAGGGTTGTCGCCGCAGCACCTCGCGAGGTTTGTCACGTGGGATGCAACACCACGTGCTTCCGGTCTCGGCAGCGCTTTGGGCTGAGGGGCCCCAGGCTGCCGTGCTCAGCAAGCTGGTCCTGCCTAGAGACGGGACAGGGCAGCTGCGATGCTGGACAGAGGCAGCAGCAGAGGGCGATGGGGGCCCTGAGGACGCGGAGGCGGCGGCAGCCCTGACCCAGCCCCTCTCGGGCTCGCAGACGCTCCAGGGCTCAGAGCCGCCTGCGGGGGCGTGACTGAAGGGCAGATGGGGGAGGGCGGGGGTCAGTGACAGCGCACTGTCCTCCCCGAGCCTCGGTTTCCAAAGCTCTGCTCACAGCAGGATACACTAATCCTTATTTATGTCCTGGTCTGCAGCTGCTCTCTGCAAGCTAGTTTTCTTTTCCCAGTTTGACCCAAAACTCCTGCAGAAAGTCCCCTTGGTTGCCTGTTCCGGTCTCCCCACCCTGCACCCACAGCCCGGGGGCAGGCTCCCGCCTGGGCTGTGTGTCCCCAGTGGGGGTCATTAGCCCGTGGGAACTCTCTCAGAGCCGGGGACGCATCTGTCACTCTGGAGCCCCGTGCCCAGCCCCAGGCCAGCTCCTGCACCCACACCCGCGTGCTAACGAGAGCCGTAGGAAGCCCGGCCTCCCGGGGCCCTCTTCACTCCCTGCAGGGGATTGCTCCCACCGCCCTTTCCATAGTTGCAAGAAGCCACGAGGAACAGAGCATCTTACCGTCCCCCTCTGCACAGGGGAGATGTTGTGAGCCCGGGCTGTGTTCCAAGCCCCTGAACCCACACGGAACCTGGATAAAGGAGACGCAGTTATCAGCTCTCCTTAGCAGCTGCCAGCAGTGACCAGAGGCCAGGCGCCCGGCTCAGGGTCGTGCAGTTAGTGCAGAGCCAGCCGGGGTCTGAGCCTCAGAGCTCGGACTCCGAGATCTGGCCTCCGACCGTCCCGCCTCCCGCTGAGATGGCCCCGGAGCAACGAGTGCCCAAGTCCTTCACACGGCCGGACAGGCCTCGGGGGCAGGGGGGCACTTTCAGAACGGGAGGGGTTGTGGGCTGTCCCCCCGTGAGCGGCTGCTGGCTCCCCACGGGGACGCAGATGTAGGAGAAAGCCTGACCATCAGAGCCACCCTGGCGGGAGCAGGGCACTTCCAGGGTCTCCCATGCCTGCGTGTCACGGAGGCGGGCCTCTGCCCGGCTCCACACACGCCCCTCCTGGGTGCACGGCTTGGTGGGGCACAGGCAAGGCCCCAGGGGCTGAGAGCGCATGACGGGAACGTGCGGTGTGAGGAGACACACAGGCCGGGAGCAGCCGAGGCGGGTCTCCACCTCACCCTCTGGCCCAAACACGGGACATCGGCGGTCAGAAGGGACGGGCTCAGGATCCAGAAGCATCTTGCCCACCAGGGGCAGACCCCCGGGACAGAGTGCCGTGGTGAAGCCCCACACTCTGCAGCGAGGTTCGGGAGCTAGATTCTGAGTCAGGCCCCAGAGCGCCTTTGGGGCAGCCCGCTGCAGGCCCCTTCCCCCCGGGGGAGCAGGAGGGGGACGGGGAGGGGAGGACGGAGGCGACAGCCTGAGAGGGAGGCTCTGATCCCGTCCAGCCTATCTGGAACCCAGGCAAGGTGCTCCTGGACTCTGGGGCCACAGGGCGCGTAGCAACGAAGCACTAAAGCTGCCCCGGGCATGAGTGCTGGTGCCCGGGCTCCTTGGCTAGCTCTGGGAGGGGAGGAGGGCGTGGGCCGCAAGGCAGGCGCTTCGTCATACAAAGCCCGGCACAGACAGGAGCCCAGGGTGCGACGCTGCAGTTTGGCCAGCTGCCCTTAAACAGCTCCGAGCTGTTGAAAGCCAGGTGTAGGGAGAGGTTATCTCTGTGTCATTTGGGAGTCAGAAAGAGGAGGACCCGGGGGAGGGTGTCAGGCAGCCAGCCTCGACCATCAGCCTCAGCCCCCAGGACCCCAGACAGGCATGCACTGACTCTCCCACAGGAGGAGCAGGGGAGAGCCGGGCGGGCTGGTACCTGTGCCCAGTACAGCTGTACCTAGTACCTGTACCCCCAGTACTCCTGCACCCAGTACCCCTGTTCCCAGTGTTAATACCCAGTACCCCATACCTAGTATCTGTACCCAGTATCTCTGTACCCAGTACCTGTACCTGGTACAGCTGTACCTAGTACCTGTACCCCCAGTACTCCTGTACCCAGCATCTCTGTATCCAGCACCCCTGTACCCCGTGTTAATACCCAGTACCCCATACCTAGTACCTGTACCCCCAGTACTCCTGTACCCAGCATCTCTGTATCCAGCACCCCTGTACCCTGTGTTAATACCCAGTACCCCATACCTAGTACCTGTACCCCCAGTACTCCTGTACCCAGCATCTCTGTATCCAGTACCCCTGTACCCAGTGCTCATACCCAGTACCCCTATACCTGATATCTGTACCCAGTACCTGTACCCCCAGTACCCCAGTACCCAGTATCTCTGTATCCAGTACCCCTGTACTCAGTGCTCATACCCAGTACCCCTATACCCAGTACCCTGTACCCAGTGTTAATACCCAGTACCCCATACCTAGTATCTGTACCCAGTACCTGTATCCCCAGCACCCCATACCCAGCACTCCTATACCCAGTACCCTGTACCCAGTCCTCATACCCAGTACCCCTATACCTGGTATCCGTACCCAGTACCTGCACCCCCAGTACCCCAGTACCCAGTATTTCTGTATCCAGCACTCCTATACCCAGTACCCTGTACCCAGTGCTTATACCCAGTATCTGTACCCCCAGTACCCCAGTACCCAGTATCTCTGTATCCAGTACCCCTGTACCCAGTGCTCATACCCAGTACCCCTATACCCAGTACCCTGTACCCAGTGTTAATACCCAGTACCCCATACCTAGTATCTGTACCCAGTACCTGTATCTCCAGCACCCCATACCCAGCATCTCTGTATCCAGTACCCCTGTACCCAGTGCTCATACCCAGTACCCCTATACCTGGTATCTGTACCCAGTACCTGCACCCCCAGTACCCCAGTACCCAGTATTTCTGTATCCAGCACTCCTATACCCAGTACCCTGTATCCAGTGCTTATACCCAGTATCTGTACCCAGTACCTGTACCCCCAGTACCCCTGTACCCAGTATTTCTGTATCCAGTACTCCTATACCCAGTACCCTGTACCCAGTGCTAATACCCAGTACCCCATACCTAGTATCTGTACCCAGTACCTGTATCTCCAGCACCCCAAACCCAGCATCTCTGTATCCAGTACTCCTGGACCCAGTGCTCATACCCAGTACCCCTATACCCAGTATCTGTACCCACTACCTGTACCCCAGTACCCCAGTACCCAGTATCTCTGTATCCAGCACTCCTATACCCAGTACCCTGTAGCCAGTGCTTATACCCAGTATCTGTACCCAGTACTTCTGTACCCTTTACCTGTATACCCACTACCCCTGAACCCAGTATCTCTGGATCCAGCACTCTTGTACCCCTGTACCCAGTACCTGTACCCCCAGTACCCCAGTACTGTCCCCACACCCCCCAGCACCACACCCCCTCCTCTAATCTGCAGATGATAGTGGTGACCCCCGGCGCGAGGCGCCACCTGGCACGGACCCCAGGGAGTACTGCATGTCCGACCGGGACATCGTGGAGGTGGTGCGCACAGAGTACGTGTACACGCGGCCCCCGCCCTGGTCTGACACGCTGCCCACCATCCACGTGGTGACGCCCACCTACAGCCGCCCGGTGCAGAAGGCAGAGCTCACTCGCTTGGCCAACACGCTGCTGCACGTGCCCAACCTGCACTGGCTGGTGGTGGAGGACGCGCCGCGCCGCACCCCGCTGACGGCACGCCTGCTGCGGGACACCGGCCTCAACTACACGCACCTGCACGTGGAGACGCCGCGCAACTACAAGCTGCGGGGGGATGCGCGTGACCCGCGCATCCCTCGGGGCACCATGCAGCGCAACCTGGCACTGCGCTGGCTGCGGGAGACCTTCCCGCGCAACTCCAGCCAGCCAGGCGTCGTGTACTTCGCGGATGACGACAACACCTACAGCTTGGAGCTCTTCGAGGAGGTGCGGGCTGCAGATGCACGCAGACCAGGGAGGGCGGGGAACCTGGTGAAGGGGGTGGAGGCCTGCATGGGGCTCCCAGACGACCAACCCACTGCAGCCCGGGCTTCAGGGCACTGTCTGGCAGAGGGCTTCCAGTGGGGGAGGGGAGGCGGGTTCCCCGTCCACCCTCAGTGTCCCCCCACCCCCCGAGTTTGGGAATCAGGACATTGGGGTAGAGGAGGGAGTCCTTTCAGACTCTAAATCGGGGAGACAGAGCTTTTGCAGCAAAGGACAAAGCACAGGTCACGTGACAAGGGAAGCACCAGCTGCTTGCAGGGTGGCCTTGCTCACAGCCAAGGCCAGTCCTCCGCAGATGCCCGCCCTGGGCGGCCCAGGTGTCCTTACTCTTCTCCCCTCTAGATGCGCAGCACCAGGAGGGTGTCTGTGTGGCCCGTCGCCTTCGTCGGGGGCCTTCGGTACGAGGCCCCGAGGGTCAATGGGGCAGGGAAGGTGGTCGGCTGGAAGACGGTGTTCGACCCCCACCGGCCATTTGCCATAGACATGGCGGGATTTGCGGTCAACCTGCGGCTCATCCTGCAGCGGAGCCAGGCCTACTTCAAGCTGCGCGGCGTGAAGGGCGGCTACCAGGAGAGCAGCCTGCTGCGCGAGCTTGTCACCCTCAGTGACCTGGAGCCCAAGGCAGCCAACTGCACCAAGGTGGGCCCCCGCCGAGCCTGCCGCGCAGTGCGGGCCAGCTCCTGCCTGCGAGGCTCCTGCTAATCAGGGACCTGCACCGCCAGTGGACAGCCAGCCTCCCTCCCGAGTGGGTGGTCTACGGCCCTTCAGGCAGCCACACCAAAGGTGGGCGGGGGGACAAAGAGGGGGGCCCCCAGGCAGGCAGAGCCGAGGAGTGAATCCCTCCCTCACCACACATCAGCTGGGCTCCACACTTCCATGCCAGACACACCTACATGTGTGCACACACATGCACACATGGGCACATGCGTACACATGAATATACACACATGCATATGCCAGTGCACACGCACCACCATGCACAGACACACAGGTACATGTGTTTGCATGCACACTTGCACATGTCCAGTCTGCACAGGTACAGACACGGGCACACATGTATGCATGTATGTGCACACATGCACATGCACACACAAGCACAAGTGTGTGCACACGTGTGCACGTATGCCCAGTACACACGCACACACAGGCATGAACACACATGCACAGACACATCTTGCTTCCAGTTTGGGCTTCTCCGGTTGGGGACCAGGCTGGCGCTTAGCTGAGCTGGTGGCCCTAGAACTGTCTCCCTCAAGACCTATCAAAAAGCACAGGGAAGGATGAGAAGCAAGAGGGAAACTTGGGACCACTCTGTCTCTTTTTTGTAGCTGCAGATTTTCTATTTCCAATAGATATTGTGAAGGCAGCCTATGTACAAAGAGCAAGAATGAGGGGGTAGGTAGAAATACAGAACAATGGAGAAAGTCTTGCTGGAACAAGAGCTGGAGGGGAGGGGCAAGGGTAGGAGGGCGAGGTCGGGGCCGGCCCCACGTGGTCTCCTGTCTCTGGACACACAGATCCTGGTCTGGCACACGCGGACTGAGAAACCGGTGTTGGTGAATGAGGGGAAGAAAGGTTTCACTGACCCCACGGTGGAGATCTGAGCCCCGGACACAGGTAGGGGGATGTGAGCCAGTGATGCCCTGGGTTCAGTTCAGTTCAGTGGCCCACCCAAGCTTGGGTGCAGAGTAAATCTGCCAAGGTGTTTCCTCCTGGTCTTTAATCATGACAGTCACGGCAAAGGCCCCACGTAGTGGAGGAGGCAGGACTGAAGTCAGCAGGTGGCAAGCTCCCCGCACACCTGGTTCCCCGCACACCTGGGCCCCCGCACACCTGGGTCCCCGCACACCTGGGCCCCCGCACACCTGGGTCCCCGCACACCTGGGCCCCCGCACACCTGGGCCCCCGCACACCTGGGCCCCCGCACACCTGGGCCCCCGCACACCTGGGTCCCCGCACACCTGGCCCCTTCCTTGCTGCTTGGAGGCCTTCACCTCCCAGCACCGCCTCGTGGCGGCCCATTCTGGCCACAAGCCTGTCCCCATATGAGGCCCTGCTGTGTGGACTCACTCGGGCTCTGTCTGCATGGTTTCCTCCTCGGTTGAGGTGGAAGCGTGGACTCCAGAGCCTGGCCCAGCTCCCAGGCTCCCATTTCCCTCATTTTCTTCATTTGCAAAAGGGGTTGTTGGGGCACCAGAAACAGTCTCTGGCACTGCCCAACTGCTGCTGCTTTTATTTGGCCCTTTAAAATCCGGCACTGAAGTAATTCACAGGCTCCATCTATGCTTTAGAGGCACAGGAAGGAGACAGGAAAGCTGAGTGGATTGTGCCAGTGACCGGCTCAGCCAGGCCCTTCCTGGGGGCCTCCCGTGACCTCAGCAGAGCTGGAGGCTTGCTGGGAGTGGGGCTCTCTTGGTCTTCGGGCCTCCGAGTCAGGCTGCAGCTTTTGTGCCTCGCGCGCAATAGCCCCACCGCAGGAGACCGCGGGGTCGTGACCCAGCGCATGGCAGATCACCTGGCCAAGACGAGACCACACTGGGTCAGACAGAGCACGCTCCTGGCTGCTCGGGGGTCGGGGGTGGGGGTGCTCCGTGGACCCCAGCTCCCAGCGGCCCCCTCACGCCGCCCCCTCGCCCTCTCCCCCCAGGAGCGCCTTCTGAGACCTGCTCCTGGCCGCCTTCTCTCCCCCGCCGTGTCCCTCCGAGGCGCACTCCTGTGGACTCGCTGCCCCCCTCCCTTCCCTGTGGGGCCTTCAGAGAGCCCGGCCCGAGGCCGGGACGAAGGAAGGAGACCCTGAAGCACAGAACCCCCAGACGTGTTGTGCTCCACCCGCCCGGCAGTCCTGCGGAGTCGACGCCATGGGCCCCTAACCTGGAAACTGCCCGGCTGGGACGGAGGTGAGAGCCCCGCAGAGCGGCCCTGGCCCCACGGGGCCCCACGGTCACGGGACGGCGGCCCCCAGCCCCTGGCGTCCGGACCGAGCTGCTCCCGGGAGAGGAGGCCGGCCGCCCCCAGCGTGCTTTCCTCACTCCCGCCTGCAGAGCCTGGGGCCGTCTGAGCGCCCGGCAGGCGGGTCCGTACCTCACCTCTCGGAGGGAGCAGAGCCCCTCCAGGCCCTCGCCCCAACACCCGGCCCCGCCCAGCGCGGAAGGAGCCTCCCGCCCACCGCCACGCCTGGACCGGGACTGGGGAGGCAGACGCCCCCCACCAGAGCGGCCGGCGGGGATCAAGGGGCAGGTGGGCCAGGAGCAGAGAGAGGAAGGGCCGGGCGGTGTCCTTCCCGCCCCCGGCCGGGGGTCTTTGGCCTAGCGGAGGGGTCGACAGAAGGGCACGGAGGTGACCTGGACCCGGAAGGCGGGAGACGGAGCCCAGACTGCTGGCAGATCGTGACACAGAGTGGGAAACAAAACCTCGCTTCTCCCTAATGGGGCGCGCAGTCAGCTGGCTTCCAGTCCCACCCCATCCCCCCGACCACGCAGCCCCCCGCCAGGAGGGAGGCGCTGGTCCCCCTGCCTTTCCCGCGGGCCAGCCCTCTGCCAGCCCCCACTCACGCTCCTGACCGCCGGAAGCACAATTTTCCTCCCCTGAGTGGCAGAGGAACGGCCCGCGCCCCCTGAACAGGTGTTTACTTTTAATGCTAACAGCCCCCACCCCCCTCAACCTCGCTGGAAGGGTCCGAGGGCTGCCGAGAGCCTGCTCCTGGGTTTCGGGGGCGGTGGCCTCCGCGCAGCGACCCAGAGTGCCAAACAGCATCGCGGCCTGTGCTGAAAGGGGTTTACCTCCTCACCGTGGCCACAGGAGCATTCCACGGCCCTCTACCCAGAGCCCTGAGCTGCTTTGCGGGGCACACGGGTGCCTGGGAACCACGGGGGTGACAGCGACCAGCTGAGTGGGTGAATTTGCGCCGGGCATCGCGGCCTCGCTCGCCTGGACCAACCCTGGACACTGGGTCAGCTGGCCTGGCTGGGCCACTGTCTTGGCCAGAAAGACAGGGCTGGTTTTCAGGAAATTGGTGATGAACCACAAAACGGGATTGTCTCTTTTTTTTTTCTTTTTGGCAGATACTAGTTCAGTTGTCTTCACCTAACACCCTCTCTTAGCTGCATGTGTATTTATTTACAGTTATAACCCTGGTGGACTGCAGCTTCCGTCCTCGTTGGGAATGAGTTCGTTATGAGCCAGGGTTGGGTCCATGACCACAGCTTGTTTGCTCCCCCGTCGGGAGTGGGGGGTGCAGAGCCCCGAGGACACAGGGGGGTGGGCGGCCCCCACAGCTGCACCGTCGGTCTGTTTTAATTTAACTGTATTTAATTTGTTTCAAAATTAAAAGTCAACTATGGTTTTTAACCGTCTTAACCCTCCTCCGCCATGCCTGCTTTCTCGTTACTTAAGCGTCCAGCCTGTACTGTGACGTGCCCCCTGGACGCTCCTTGCTCCAGGCGCGGCGTGGGCCCCGAAAGCCTTGGGGTCACCTCCAGAGAGGACGCGAATGCACAAAGCTGGGGTGCTCCAGATGCCGTCTGCACCAGGAGGCGGTCGAGGGGCGTGGGGCGGGCACGGGTGCTATCAGCACAGCCTCCGGGCAGATACACAGAGACTGGGATCCAGGCAGCGGGTTCTGTCAGCGGGAGGTGCTTGGCAGACAGGCCCTGAGGGCAGCTGACGGGGTCGGGCGTCAGACACGCGAGTGGGGGACCCCGGACAGGCGGCCTGGGGACCAGGGTGAGTTCGGTGGCCTGGGGGTGGGAGGAGGGGCTGCCAGAGGTTCGGAGCAGAGAGTGGACTTGGTCCAGCTGGACTTCTAGAAGAATCGCTTGCCTCCTGTGCTCCACACGAACAGGACGCAGGCGGGCGGCCAGAGACCACGGTGGGTCGGGCGAGGTGCGGCCGGAGACGAGGGCAGTGGTCAGGTCTGGGCACGCGGCAGGGCGAGCTGCTGGGCCAGGTGCGGGGTTTGAGCGGAGCCGAGGAGAACCAGACAAAGCGGAGAGCTGCGTCCACCAATGCGGGCAGACTGCAGGGGTCCACACGGCGAGGACAGTGTGGGGTTGTGTGGCTGCCGCACATGCACAGTGGAGGTGAGCGGCCAGCAGCTGGGGCCCCTGGAGTCCGGACGGGGATGCAGCGTTGCAGAGAACAAGAATGAATGCTGCTGACAAGCCCCGTGCGCACGGCCTCCGCAGCAAGTGTGGACAGAGGGGGAGGGGGCCTGGGAGGGCCCGAGGCGCCCAGCACTCAGAGGCTGGGTGAGCAGGAGGGCGCGTCCCGCCTAGGTGCTTGAACGGACAAGCTGGGGTCACCGGGCAGGGAAGTCAGGAAGACGGGTGGACCCAGGGACCTCGACCAGGAAGGGCTGCGTGTCAGGTGGCACAGAGCAATGCCAGGGCGTGCTCACCTGCAGACCCCAGGCGCACCCAGGTGGACGCACACCCATGGGCTTCGTGGGGCCCAGCCAGGGGCCTCGGCTCCTGGCACTCAGCTTTGAGCTTCCCGCGGAACGTGGGGCAGGAAGGGCTGGTGAGTTTTGACGAGATCAAGATGTGCTCTGGATACCTCCCTGCCGCCCAGCCACGGTTCACACGTTTGCTTCAGTGAGCTCCACTGTTTGCCTCCAACAGGACCACAGGGTCCAGCCTGCTGTGACCTTCTGCCGGTCACTTGACCCGGTTCTTGGGCCCAGGGGCGGCACACCAGTGCCCCCAGCAGACCTGAGCCATGTCCCACTCCCGGGAGGAACCCACCCTTGAACTGGGGCTGTTACAGAAGAGGCTCCGTTAGCAGCAGGGGAATCCAGGTCCGTGGGGATGTGCGCCCACAGGCACAGCCACCCCCTGCCCACCAGGCGGTCTGCATCCCCCACCAGCTGGGCTGACTGTGCGCCCAGCCCCACAAGCCCGCGTCTCAGCTCCCCGCACACAGACCAGGTCAGAGAGACACCAACACGCAAGCCTGGACTCAACTCTGTGGCTTTATTGCAACTCAGGGCAGTGAACCGGAGCCCAGCAGAGGACTCACCCCTGGGCACACCCCAGAGTCTGGATGGACACTCGGGAGGAGGCTGCCCGCCCCGCCCCCCACCGCCCTGCCCCCCAGAGCAGCGGCCTTTCCTCAGGGGATGCTGCCTCACACCGAGCGAGGAGGGAACACGTGGACGCGGGAGGTAAGGCCCGACTCTTAGACGCGACCCCACGGGGTGCAGGCCCTGCACCGCACTGGCGTCCTCCCAGGACGGCAGAGAGGCCTGGGCAAGTCGTGAACGGACAGCGGGCTCCCCCCACCCTCCACGGACAGTGACACACCCCCAGCTCAGAGCCGGGGCCACAGGGACGAGGGCACGGCCGGGCCGGGGGCAGAGGAGCAAGCACTCAGGAGCCGGGCCCCACCGGCCCCCACGGTGAACAGTCCCCAGGCCTCCGTCTGGCCCAGGGGAGCAGGGCAGCTCTCCCGGGAGGGCCCCTCGCCCCGTCCTCGCGCCTCCCAGCCTACAGGACGAGGCTCAACTGCAGCGGGTGGGCTCCCGAGGGCGGACGGAGTGGGCACAGGCCGGACGGAGCGGGCACAGGCCGGTCAGCGGGGTCGCGGGCCTGGGCGGCTCAGTGCACGTACTTGTGCTGGCCCAGGCTGGGCGTGTCCACGAACTGGATTATCTGTTGCGCCCTCTTCTCCTCAAAGACCATGATCTGGGGGAGATAACCAGCCTGTCTCGGGCCGGAACGTCTGTCCTCTCCCGCCCACCCAGGCCCGCCCCCGCCCCGGCCCCGCCACGGGAGACGCCGCAGGGCTGAGGGGTCCTGGGGGACGATCCCCCACCTTATTTAAGCCTGCGTCCAGCCAGGCGCCGGGGAGGTAGAGGGTCTCCTGGGGCCCGATGTTCCAGTAACGGCCGAGGTTCTGGCCGTTGATGAACACGACCCCCTTCTCCCAGCCCTACGAAAAGTGGGGGGACGCATCAGTCAGCTGAACTCGGAGTGACGGCGGCTCTCAACTTCAGAGGGACCAGCCAGCACTGCCCCCAGCCCACAGCTGCCCCCGCAGAGCGCCTGGCGCAAACTGGACCCCCGAGCCTGGCCCTGAGAAGCGTGCCCGGAGGTCTCCACTAGGGAGGCCACGATGGGGAGCCTGTGGGCACACGCGGTGTGCACGCCCCTGGCAGGGGTTACACACCTCCAGCTTCATGAAGGTGTCGTAGGGGGTGTCTGAGACATGCAGTGCCCCCAGGAAGAACGCAGGGAACATGGGCTGTTCCGTGACAGGCTTCCACATGTCTCCAGTGAACCTGCAGGCAGACGGACAGGGAAAGGCCCTACCATGTCCAGAGTCACCGCCCGCCCTGTGGCCTGCGACAATGGTTGGGGAGGGGGTCCCAGGGACCCCGGGGCGGGGCGGGGGCAAGGCCCGGCAGCCTCTTCTGCCCTCGGGCAGCACAGGGCAGGACACACCTCCGCAGGAAGCTCCTGTCCATCTCCAGGTTGTAGATTTTGAATTTTTTCAAGGGAGAATCGTTCAGATAGACATTTCCAATGATACCTGTGGGAAGAGGAGGTGAGCGAGGAGGGTGGACAGGGGCCCTGTGGGCCCGGCAGAAAGTTCCAGAAAAGACTCCCCGGAGAGGCCAGCTCCCCCAAGGGGCTCTTCACATTCAAATTCCTCCCCTGCCATCCCAAAGCCCCTTGAGCCAGCAGGCAGAGTCTGCCAGCCCCAAGCCTCTGAGCCTTCTGGGGTGGCGCCGAGGATGCGGTCTGTCTCTGGGCCTTCTGGGGCGGGGGGGTGCCCGGGGCGGAGTCTGCCTCTGGGCCTTCTGGGGGGGGCACCTGGGGTGGCGGCTGTCTCTGGGCCTTCTGAGGAGGCACCCGGGGTGGCGTCTGCCTCTGGGCCTTCTGGGGGGCACTCCCTTTGGGGCTGAGGCTTTCAACAGTAAAGGAGACCCGAAGGACAGGTTTGACTGGGACGTCTCAGCCTGCAGCTACTGAGGTCAGTGTGCTGGGGCCCAGATGGAGCAGACCAGTGACCCGGCCAGGGACCCCAGGAGGAGGGGGAGCAGGGGCGGCCACAGCTGCAAGCCCCTCAGGGAGGCCCTGGGGGTCTGGGCAGGGGAGGGTCGTGCTAGGACCCGGGTGCCCCAGTCTGACCACATCGCTTCCTCAAGGTGACAGAGGCGACCCTGCCTGGGGAGGGTTCTCGTCCAGCTCCTATCTCAGACTGCATGAAATCCCCCCGGGTTTGACAGATAAGGAAGAGAGAGAAGGTTCAGAAAGCCCCCAGGACTCACCCCCTTCAGGGGCTCCCAGGACTCACCCCACCAGGGGGACCCAGGACTCACCCCTCCAGGGACTCCAGGACTCACCCTCCCGGGGCCCCCAGGACTCACCCCTCCAGGGGCTCCCAGACTCACCCACTCCAGGGGAACCCCAGAACTCACCCCCTCCAGGAGGACCCAGGACTCACCCCCTCCAGAGCCTCCAGGAACCCCCGTCCACCCGGGAGCCCCCCCCTGGCGCAGCGCCGTGCCCGCGGTGCCCCTGTGGGGAGGGCCGGGCGGGAGGCGCCAGGACCCACCTTTGCGTTGCTGGTCGATGCTGTCCCCGTAGTTGACCCTCCCGCAGTTCTCCACCAGGATCCTCAGCGTCGTGAACCCCTGTGGGCAGCACGGAGCGCCCTGAGGAAGCCCCAGCCGCCCCTCGGGGTTTCTCGTGGGCGCCCCAGCTCTCCCTAAAGGCTGAGCCCGAGACTGGGTCTCAGATCACAGAGCCACTCCCACCGCAGCTCTGCGGCGGCGCCCAGTCCCGCCCCTTCCGGCCCCGCCCCCGGGCGAACCTGGACCATGGGGATGATGATCGTCGCCGTCTTGTAGTCGAGGATCCCCAGGAAGAACGTGTTCAGGAACACCTGCCGAGGAGCAGACACGGCCCACAGCGTCGGCGGGGGCCTGGGGTTGCCGGCGCGGGGGCGGGGAGGATATGGAGCCGCGGCGCGGGGACATCTCCACACGTGGGAGCATCTGGGTGCGGGGTCGCCCCTACCTGTCCCCGGTCACGCACAACGGCGCTGAGGACGCCGGACGAGGTGATGGTGGTCTCATAGAGCGTGTACCCGAAGGACTGCCCGCTGCCCCCGTTGATCGGGAGGTTCTCCATGTTGACCGGGTGCTCCGAGGTGACCGGCTGCACGGACAGGAGACGGGGGGCGAGGCTGACTGACAGAGGCCACCTCGCCTCGGGCGACCCCATGGGGTCAGCACGCGGGGCGCGGTGAGGATGACCACTTTATATTTGCTATCACATGGGCAAGCACCACAGTCCTGCCCGATTCTTCATCAGGGTCAGGGGACCAGGGACAGGAGGAATCTGAGCACTGGGGCCTGGGGCTCGGGGTGGAGCCCGCCTCGGCCCCCTCGCTCCTCCGTGCTCCTCCTCTGGCTCCCTGCCTCCCTCCTTCCTCCTCCCCCTGTCTGCCTGTCCTCTGCACTCTGAGCTCTAAGGCTGGGGTGGAGCCCGCCTCGGCCCCCTCGCTCCTCCGTGCTCCTCCTCTGGCTCCCTGCATCCCTCCCCGCTCCTCCGTGCTCCTCCTCTGGCTGCCTGCATCCCTCCATCCTCCTCCTCCCCCTGTCTGCCTGTCCTCTGCACTCTGAGCTGAGGCCGGGGTGGAGCCCCGTGGAGACTGGTTCTCTCCGTCCTCCAGCTCAGCAGCTCCAGGAAGCTCAGGGCGCCTGTGGGCCCAGCTGCAGCCCGCAGTCCGTGGTGGGGGATGAGGCCCTGAGCCCAGGGCCCGGCTCGCACTCACCAGCTCCAGGAGGTTCAGGGCGTCCCACAGGGACACGTAGAAAGCTGGTGTCACCGGGTCATACGCCGTCTTGGGAAGAAGGGCAGGCGGAACGGGGAGAGGGGCCCCTGCACCACAAGCAGACAGCGGGGCGTCCCCAAAGGACCCCGACAGTCACTGTGCCCCCAGCCACCGCCAGCCCCGGCTCCTGCCCACACCCAGCAGAACACACCACTGCCAGCCACACAGAGAACCCTCCAGGAAGATGCGGGGTTGGACAGGGGCTTGCTTCTCACACCCTTCGAAATAAGACACCTGTGAGGAGGTGAAGCTGGCAACACCCCTACTCGGATGAGAATAGTCGCTCAGACTTCCCTATCCTTTCTAGGAAGTTCCTGCACAGGGAGGTGGGGTGGGGAGGAGGGGGATGGGGAGGGTGGAGGAATGTGGGGTGTGGGAGGATGGTGGGAGGAGGGGGAGGAGGGGGAGGGAGGTGGGGGATGGGGAAGATGGTGGGGGAGGGAGGAGGATGGGGGAAGAGGGGGAGGATGGGGGAAGAGGGGGAGGATGGGGGAAGAGGGGGAGGATGGGCGGGAAGAGGGGGAGACGGAGAGGAGCGAGAGGCTGGTGGAGGAGGGGAGGAAGAAGGTGGGGGAGGGGGAGGAAGGTGGGAGGAAGGTGGGGGGATGGGGAAGATGGAGGGGGAGGGAGGAGGACAGGGAAGACGAGGAGGATGGTGGGAAGAGGGGGAGGATGGGGAGGAGAGGAGGAAGGAAGGTGGGGGAGCGGGAGGAAGGTGGGAGGAAAGTGGGGGGATGGGGAAGATGGTGGGGGAGGGAGGAGGATGGGGGAAGAGGGGAGGATGGTGGGAAGACGGGGGAGGAGGGGGAGGACGATGGAGGAGAGGGAGGACAGAGGGAGGAGGGGAGGACAATGGGGGGAGGACAGGTAGGAGCGGAGGACCATAGGGAGGGGAGGACGGGGAGGATGATGGGGGAGGGGGAGGACAGGGAGGAGGGGGGGACGATGGGGGAGAGGGAGGATGATGGGGAGGGGGAGAACAGAGGGAGGATGGTGCGGGGGAGGGAGGTGTGAGAGGATGGGGAAGGGGAGGAAGCCCATTTTCTGAGGTCTCAGAGCAGCGGCCAGCGTGCAGGTACCTGACATGGAGCCAAAGAATTCCCGGAGCCTTGTGTACTTGGCCGTGTAGTCCCCGGCCTCTGTCAGCACAGCGTCGTAGTCTGCAAGATACCAGACAGGCCACGGGCGTCAGGCCCCAGGACAACGTCCCGGGAGGAGGCGGGCTCAGCAGTGGGCTCCTCGCCCCAGCAATGCCGCAGGCGAGGCACTTGACGTAAGCCGGCCGTCAATCAGAATTCCACACACACTGAACACGTGAACGGCCCCAAAGTGTCCAGACCCCACTTGGCACGCGGGGGTCCAGGGTCACCCCATCTCTAGGCCCTAAGGAGGGAGAGGGGCTACCCCCCCAAGGGCCACCCCTCCTGGCCTGGGCCCCATTTCCTTCCCTAGCCAACTGATCTACACCCTGGAAGCTTCGGTGATGGTCTGGACAAAACCTCACCTTCACGTGGGAGGTGCCAGCCGCTGTCCCTGAGGGACGCCCCTGAAGTGCCGGGGAGTGGTGTGGGTGCCCTGTCGGGGATACGAACCGTAGCTGGTGACATCGGGCTTGTAGTCCTGGAAGTGCAGGGCTCCTCCGATGAAGCCGAAGTTGGTGCCCCCATGGAACATGTACAGGTTGATGGACGAGCCGGCTTCGACGATGGCCGACACTGTGTTCAAGACCTCTGCGGGGAGGGGCATCTCATGGCCAAGTGATCATGAGCCCTGAGCCCCCAGGAGGCCCCTCACCGCTCTGGCCCGTGGCTTCCCTGAACCCAGCTGCAGTCCGTGGCTGGAGGCCCCGAGTCCAAAGCCTGGCTTTCAGCGGCTTTCAGTTCCCAGACGAGTCTGCCTGCGGCAAGGCTGCGGCCGGGGCCGCGCCTCCCGCCCCCACTCCCCCCCAGGGGACTTCACCTGGTGCTCACTGAGGGGACCTGATTAGAAGCACGGTCTGACTGCCCCCTGGCCCACTGGGGGCCCCCACCATCTTCCCCATCCCCCCACCGCTGGAGAACGAGCCCGCCATATGCACAGAATCAGTGGAGGAGTAACATGCACGGTTAATGAACATCACATACAGTTTTAAACCCCTGCACTGGCTGAAGGAAAAGAGCTGAACAAGGCGCTGCTGTTGTTTAATCGCTGAGCCATGTCTGCCTCTTTGCGACCCATGAACTACAGCCCACCAGGCTCCTCTGTCCCTGGGATTCTCCAGGCAGGAGCACCAGAGAGGGTCGCCATTTCCTCCCTCCAGGGGATTTTCTAGATACAGCGATTGAACTCGAGTCTCCTGCACTGCAGGCAGATTCTTTACCACTGAGCCACAGGGGAGACCCTATCAGCAAATGTTACCATTATTGATAAATAACAGTGGCCGTTGATGAATCTGGGGGGAATGGACATCTTTGACAGTCCTCTTCCTGGAGAAGCTCACGCCCAGGTGAAGAAAGCAGTGCTAGCTGGGGATTCACCCCAGGGAAATGCCAGGTGCGCCAGGCTGATGTGCAGGGAGGCTGGCTGCAACTCGGTCTGTAAGCACAGACCCTGGACCTCCTGTGTTCCTGGCAGGTTCTTTGCTGAGACACCAGCGAAGCCCAGAAGCACCCAGGTCTTCAAAACGAGAGGTCATGGAGGAGGGGGGTGTCTCTGCATCCTCAAGAGCAGTGGGGGCGTCCACATCGCACAGTGCAGGAAGCCGGGCTTCTGGACCTCTCACATCTGCCCACACCCACCCACACCTCCACCTGCCCACACTCGCCCACACCTGCCCACACCTCCACCTGCCCACACTCGCCCACACCTGCCTACACCTCACACCCGCCCACACTCACACCTGCCCACACCTCCACCTGCCCACACTCGCCCACACCTGCCTACACCTCACACCCGCCCACACCTGCCCACACTCGCCCACACCCGCCCACACCTCCACCTGCAGTGCACTCAGAGTGCAGACAGAGAATGCCTGCACTACACACACGGAAGCGTCTGCTCTGGACTCCGGGTTTTTATCTCCTCTTTACACACGTCCTGTGTTGGCTGGATGGCAGCGACGGGCATGCGTCACTACCCCAGAGCCATTAGAAAGACCGCAGAGGAGCGTCTGACCGCTCCTTGCCCTGTTGAGACAGAGGACTCTGGACCCTCTCAGGAGCTGCCTGTGCGCACAGACGCCCAGAGCACCGCACTGCAGCCAGTTCACACCATTGGCAGCTCCTCTGGAGCTCAGTCCTGCGTCGGAGGCCGGGACTTAGACAAGGCCTGCATGGGGTCCCGCCGAGCACCCACCTGAGGAGTCCAGAATGTAGTGGGGGCCGCCCCAGGAGTCAAACCAGCCCGTCCAGTACTCCATCACCATCTTGGGCCGGCTGCCCTGTGCGCCAAAGGGAGGAGTTAGCTGGCGCCTCCGCCCGCCCAGCCCTTCCCCCGCCACAGGCTGGCCTTTGAGGGAGCTGCCCCAGCTCCCGGCCCCCCGCGCCCTTCTCCCTCCCGCAGGGGGCGCTCCTGCGGCTGCCGGCCTGAGGGTCAGGGTCCACCAACACCGCCCCAGCTCTCGGCCCCTCACGCCTTCCTCTCTCCCGCAGGGGCGCTCCTGCGGCTTCCAGCCTGGCGGTCAGCGTCCCCTGCACACAGAGCATCCCCGTCCCATCCGGGGACCACAGAGTCACGGTCCATTGAGAAGGTCCCGACCGCGCCACGGGAAAGGCCATGGGCTCGGTTTCCTCCAGGCTGCCCACCTCCGGAGGGGACACTCGTACCACGTCTGGGTCACTAATGAGGGTCGCTAGTCACACAGGTCAGCAGTCTCCCCTGCGGGGAGGGGCCCCAGGCTGAGGGCCAGGGCTGGACTGTCCGCCGACAGCGCAGGTCACCGTGGCTCAGGGCTGGCTCAGCACCAACCGTCCTGCGTGCCCTGACCTGACTGCCGGGGCCCTCTGTCCTGGAATCTGTCCTGAACTGGAGAACAGACGAACACGGCTACTGGGACAGTCACACGAGACGAGGCAGCTGGCGCCGTCAGCACACACGGCCCAGCTCTGGGAGGCGCCCGCAGATGCCAGCATCCACCCTCCGGTCACGGGGCAGGGACCGGGGCCGGTGGGGCTCGTGTGAAACCCCTGAGCACCAGACGGGGCCTCTGATCTGAACCGGGCTGGGTCCACGGCCCCTTTCTGGAGGAAAACACGTGGCTGAGCAGTGCGCGAGAGGCCGGTGGCGGCGGGCGCGGCGGGCAGGCTGGCCGGCCGCGGGCCACTTCTCCAAGCGTGAGTCCACAGGAGCCCGTGGGGAGCACGCCTGTCCTGGGTGCTCCCCAAACATCACCCACTTGACCCTCAAACGGCCCTACGAGTCGGTTCCAGCACAACCTCCGCTTCCCAGAAGAGGGACGGGAAGCTGAGGGTCACAGAACCGTCTTTGTCCTGGACGACCTTGAGGGCACTGCGTACCTCCCAGGACTCTCCCCAAGTGGGTCTCAGTGTCCCTGAGGGCAGAGGCCCTGTGGCCTCCGACCCCGGCCAGCAGGCGTGGCACAGGCTGCGCGAGGGCGGGCGGGCGGGGCTCGTGCCCCCCTCCGCACTTCCCTCCCCCCGCCCCCATCCTGCCTCCTCCCTGCCCCTCCCTCCAAACAGAAGCGCGGGGCGGGGCCGGCCCTGGGGACTTCCCACTGCCCCGAGCCTCCAGCGGCTGAGCCTCTGGACCCCACCCCTGCCTTTCCATAGCAGCGGCTGGGATGCGGGTGCCCCAGCACCCCACGGCGTCTTCTCTGGGCCGGGGGCGAGCCCACCAGCAGCCACGCCAGGCGCGGGTCTCAGAGGGGACACCCGCCGGCCCGCACGTAAGGCAGGCGAGGGCGGCCTTGAAGCTTCATCGCCCGTGAGGCTCACTCCGCGCTGGCCTGACGGGCCGTGCCCCCCGCCAGGTGAAGACAGCAGACAACAGCCTTTCTGGGCCCTGAGAGTCCCGGCGGGTCAAGGCCAGACCCAGGCAGGGAAGCATCTTCCCCACACGGAGCACACTGGGGGCTCGCTGAGTCCACGGAGCTCTCAAGTTCCAGGACTTCAGAAATGCCCCCTTTCTCGTGGAGAGGCAGGAACCCACCTCCACACACCTGCCTGCACCCGGCTCCCTTCCCCAGGGGCAGGCAGCCCGGGGGCGGGGTGGGCCGTGCCTGGGAAAGGGGGAAGAGCTGAAGGCCGAGCCCCCGTGGTCCCCCGCCCACTGAAGCCCCTGACGCTGACCCAGGCTGAGCGCGCACGCACCTGTGTGCCCAGCAGAATGGCGGTGAGCTGCCGCAGCTCCGACTGTGACTGGAGGTTGATGGTGGCCAGCACTGCGGGCAGGAAGGAGACAGGGGACAGAGATCACCCCCTCACCTGGAGGACTGAACGCCCCTGATGTCTCAGCTCACCAGCAGGTAGACAAATCCTGACACCGTCTCCCATCGCCAACCAAGAGTTTAGTTCCTCTGTCGCCAGGAGACTTTCCTGGTTCATCCTGGAAACTCCACGACTCAGCACGGGCCTTACAGAGATCCGCTCTCAAAGCAGCTGGGTTGGATTTACATAATTTTCACAACCTGAGCGTGTGTTTCCATTAATTCCTCCTTCACAGGAGCCCGCAGTCTGACATTCACTTTCCATCTCCAGCCTCCAGCACTGGGTGACCATCTAAGAAGACTCCCCTTTTACACCTTAGATGAGGGTTAGTATTCTGATCCATCCCCAGCAATAGGCCCTGTGGCTTTTCACTAGGGAAAAGCATGCCCGAGAAAAATGTGCTATGTTTGGCCCACAGGCATGGACGCAGAATTTGGCTCCGAGGCTCTTGCCTGCTTCCTGTCCCTGGACAGAGGAGCTCTCGTGCCCTGGCCTGAGCTCTGCTGTGCCCAGGAAGGTGGATGCTCACTGGGTAGTCTCCTGTGGAACATGAGCCGTGATCATGGGACTTCCCTGGAGGTCTGGTGGGTAAGACTGCGTGTCCCCTGCAGAGGCACAGTTTCCATCCCTGGTTGGGGCAGGAAGGTCCCAGGGGCCACGTGGTGAGTAAACAAAAACCAAAACAGAGATCTTGACAACACTGGAGAGCAACTGAACTCTAATAAAAAATTAATTAAGTTTTTAAAAAGCAAACATCAGCTGGGACCCCAGGAGGCCAACTTGGTATGGAGAAGACCCCACATCTGGACTCTCCTCACCTAAAGTGAAGAGCCAGGCCGACAGGGGGCCAGTCTGAACTGGCCCAGAAACCTTGGAGCCACAGGTCAAACCAGCCGAGGGAGCCCTGCACCTTCTCCATCCCCACCCCCCACCCCCCTTCAGAGCCCAGAGAATAGCGTGGAGGGTGAGGAGGGGCACGGTTCAGGGAAACCTGAGGAACCTGGAAAGGGGCCGGGGGGGGGGGGGGTTGTAACCATCCTGTGACGGCAGAGGTGATGACCCACCGAGGCCCGGGGCCCCCTCCAGCCACCTCTCCCCCAACCCTGTGCCTGGCCCCCTAGGAAAGCCGAGCCCCAGCGGTCTGGGCACTTGCAGAAGAGGAAGCCCGGAAGATGGCTCCTGCACCTTCCTGCCCCCAGATTCTCATCGTGTTGGCCCAAAGAGTTCTCTCCAGAGTCACTTAATCCTGTGAAAGTCAACCCCAACACCACACCTGGTTCCCCTGATTGGAACAGCCGCCTCAGTCCAGTCACCCCACAGGGAGGGGCACTGGTCACAGCCACTGGCAAGCAGGCCATCAGAAAAGAAACACATTCAAGGAAAACAGTGCAGGAAATACAAGGTTGGGGAGAAGGTGGCTGAGGAAACTGCTCAGAAAGCAAAAGGAAAAGGAGAAGACAGACAGCTGGAGAGCCACACGGCACAGAGGGTGAACACCTGCCTTGGACCCACAGAGGACGGAACCAGAGAAGAGGTGGCACGGCACAGCAGGGAGCAGCCGCCTCCAGGACTGCTCTGTCCAGCTGACAGCGCGCCGAGGAGGGCGGGCTCCGCAGAGACACAGGGCCCGAGTCACAGCAGCACGTGGAGAAAATGACGGACAACACTTCAAAGTCCCCGGACCCAGTCTCCAGGGGACCTGGGCCACCATCGGGATGGTGAGGGGCCAGCGCCATCGGACTGGATCAGATTCCGACAGGCACAGGCGTCTTAAAACACCCTGACGGGGTTTGGAAGCTGCTGTCAAGTGTTTAAGAGAGACAGGGAAGAGAAAGGACAGAAAAAAATTTGAAAGAAAAGGAAAACCAATGGGTTACATTGGAAGCTAGCTGGCCACAAGCACCGTCCAGAACACCGATGGGCTGCCCGGCCGGCATGAGGACCTTTACTCGGGCCCCAAACATTGTGCCCATCAAGACAGAGCTGGGGGCACAGCTGCACCCAGGAAAGCCACGGGGCCAGGGCGGCAGGAGAGGGGGCTTGACATCCACACTACAGGGCTCTCTGTGCAGGTTATTTAGAATCACGGAGGCAGAGTCAAAAGGAAAGGTAAACAGCTCCAAGTGGGCACCTCAGGGCAAGGGCCACGGAGGCTGCACCACGTGTTTCTTTCATTGTTGTTTTGTTTTTGAGTTTTTGTTCGGGGATAACCGCTCCACAATGTTGCTGGTGTCTGCTGCACAACAGCGTGGATCAGCTGTGGGTATACACATGCCCCTCCCTCCGGGCCTCCCGCCGCCGCCCACCCACCCCTGGGTCATCACCGAGCACCCAGAAGAGCTCTGTGCTGCATGGAGGTTCCCGCTCACTGCCTAATCACACGCGCTTCTGTATAAACGTCAAGGATAGCCTCTCAGTTCACAAGCATTTCCAAGATTTCTTTCACACCTGGTCAAAGTCTAAATCATGTTTGCTGCTGCTAAGTCGCTTCAGTCGTGTCCGACTCTGTGCGACTCCATAGACGGCTGCCCACCAGGCTCCCCCGTCCCTGGGATTCACCAGGCAAGAACACTGGAGTGGGTTGCCATCTCCTTCTCCAATGCATTAAAGTGAAAAGTGAAAGTGAAGTCACTGAGTCGAGTCCGACTCTTCGCGACCCCATGGACTGCAGCCTACCAGGCTCCTCCGCCCAAGGTATTTTCCAGGCAAGAGTACTAGAGTGGGGTGCCAATCACGTTTAACTAACTGAAAAAAATCATTCCGGGCAGCAGGAGCGGGCCAGGGAGGGGACCGGCCCGCGGTGGAGAGGGCGGGGGCGGCCGGGGCGTGGCCCGCGGTGGAGGGGAGGGGGCCGGGGCGTGGCCCGCGGTGGAGGGGCGGGGCCACCAGCGGCCCCGGAGAGCCCGCACCCGCCGCTCGAGGCTCCTCTGCTGTCCCCGCGGCTGAAGCGCGCTCCAGGGCCGGACGCCGCAGCCCACAGCCCGGGTCCTGCCCCCACCCGACAGGACACAGCGCCACCGTGTGGGCCCCTCGGGAGGCGCGTCGAGAGGGGCGGACCGAGAGGAGCTGCCCAGAGGTGCCCGCCCGGACGCCAGTGAGAGAAGAGGCCCACTGTACCGGGTCGGAGGCTGCGGGCACCGCACGTGTCACGAGGGGCCACTGCGGCCTTGCAAAGGGCAGCGTCGGGGAGAGAGGACCACGGCCCTCGGGCAAGCAGAGGCGCTGGGAGCCGTGAGCGTGGACTCGAGGAGCGCGGCGCCAGCAGAGACTGCCGCCCAGAGGGGACAGGCCAGGCACCCAGGAGGGCGCGGCGCAGGGAGACGGGGCGAAACCCTCTGCTCCAGTGGGAGCGGCTGGCGGGGACCCAGCACCACGAGAAGGGGGTGCCCACAGGGCCTGAGGACCGAGCTGTGAGCCAGCTGTCCCTGCCGGACACCAGCCGGTGGTCTGCCTGGCCTCTCTGTGGACCCTGCTGGACGCCCACCTTGCTGTCCCGTGTCCTGCCATCCACGGGGCCCTGGGTGTCCCCAGTGCGCCACCAGTCGGCCCCTCCAGCCCGGAGCACACAAGAGCTCAGGCCAGGTCGACACCGCCCCCCCACCTCCCCACGGCCTCCTGGCAGGTACCTCCGTCCACAATGCCATTCTTCAGGCCGTCCTGGTTGTCTGAGGTCAGGAGCAGCTCCACGATCCCCCGGTCCTGCAGGGCCTGCGAGGGGTCAGACAACAGGCTGTCCTTCCTCACACCTCCCGCCATGTCACACCCTGACCTCCGCCTGGAGCAGGCCCTGGGGCCCAGAGAAGTGAGCGTCCCAGGAGCCCAGCCTCCCCTGGGCTTCAGGACCAGGCAAGCATCCCTTTATGCACCCCGTCCCAGACACCAGGGTCACCACCAGACAGGAGGGACAGCAGGGCAGCTTCCGTCCCTGCAGCCCGGGGACTGGGAAGCCTGGCCCGGCCTCACCGGCACAGAACAGGCATCGTGGCTCTGGCCCAGGGGGTCTCAAGGAGGCGCTGTGGCAGAAGACACCCTGCTGGCCTAAGCCTGCCCCAGACAAGGACTGAGCTCTCATCTGGCTTCAAGAACACCACCCTCCCCGAGGCAGCCTGGCCCCTCTGCGGAGGAGGAGGGGACACTGGGTGACACCCTCCAAGCGTCTGCAGGGACTGGAGGAGTCCCCAGATGGACACGACTCTGCCTGTGACAGCAGGGGTGTCGCCCAGGACACCGGGGGCCGGAGCAGCTCTCGTCAGATCAGCTGGAGGCACTGAGGCTTTCTCGACGCACACGGGGGCCGACCCTCCCAAGTACAAAGCGCTGGTGCCTGTGACGTCATCAGTGTCCTGTGTGCTGACTGTTCACTGGATGTTGGAGCAACACTGAGCCTGCGACTTGGCTGCACATACAGTTCGGACAGGCAAACCCTCTCATCGATCCCAACTCACAGAAGAGAGAGCAGGGGCTTAGAAAAATGGGTGCATCTGCTCCAGGTCTCAGCTGCCGAGTGAGAGGAGCCAGTTCTGAGCAGCTGTTGTCAGTCACTCGCCGCAGCCGAGGCTTTGCAACCCCGTGGACTGCAGCACACCTGTTCTTTTCAGTGTCGCTCTGGCCCTGCCCCTGCCTGCTCTGCCGCACACTTGGCCAGGGGCTCCAGCCACCTGCTCGCTGGAATCGGATGTCTGAGCTCCACCCCAGAGGCCCTTGGTTAACGGATGGCATATGGCCTGGGCACAGTGAGTTTAAACAATCCCCAGAGGGAGCCAACATGCGGCCAGAGGAGGGGCCACTGCTTTGAGTGCTGGAGTCAGATCAGCAGCCGCCACCACCAGGAAGGCCTCCAGCCACGCCCTCAGTCAAGGCAGTTCTGTTGCTCTCAGCCCCCGCAGCGCCATATGTACTGAAATCCCTGTTAAACTCAGTCAATGGAGGGCACAAGTGAAGACCTTGTTGCAATCAAGGTCTGAGAAAGGATTTACCGCTTAGTAAATGGTGCTGGGTGACAGGCCCATACGTCGCAGCAGAGCCCATAGAGGGAAGGCGCAGAGGTGAGCTGAGCTGACTCTTACCTTCTTGATGTAAGGCATGTAGGCGGGGTCTTTGTTGTAGGACCCATACTCATTCTCCACCTGCACAGCAATGATGGGTCCCCCATGCTTGTACTGAGAAAACAACAGAGCAGTCAGAAGCTGAGGCTGTGGTGGGAACCGCACCAGCTAATGTCACCACACTTAGCGCCAGTGACAGCAGAACGTCCGTTCAGAAGCTCAAGTCTCAAAAGGTCTGATACACAATTGAGTGACATCAGTGGGACAGGGAGAAGGGAGCTCCAGGCCTTTGTCCCCCTGGGGAAACAACAGGAAAACAACTGTACCACTGACTAAAGGAACTTTATAGGGTCTCTGGAAACAAGCCAAATGTTTAAGCAAACAAGGGAACATCCAATCAAGAAAAGACATTCAAAACGGTGGCACATTCCATGATTTTGCTCACCTGTGTCCCACCCACTCCCTGGAGTAGCAAGGTGAAGTCAGAAGGACACAGCCTGAGTTCCAGCCCGTCCGTCAGGACAGAAGGGCTATTTGTGGGCTCCCTAGAGAACTAGTTTCTGTCTCATCTGACTTAGAGATCAGACAAAAAACGGTGGTATGGTTTGGACCTCAGGCTGGAAGCTGCAAAAGGCAGCGATGGGTCACAGCCTGTAAACATTTCAGGGGGACTACAGACCCATGGATGCCCAGGAGCAAGGGATTACAGGCAGAGGAATATGATAGAATATCTAAGACCATAAGAAGAATCCAGGGTGAGACTCTTGGAGAAATCAACATGTAAAAGCAGCTAGGGGAATTTTTTTTTTTTTAAAAAGCACACACACAAACCAGACAGGATACATACCAAGAAAATACCTGAGAAGATCTCAGACCTGCATCCCAGGCTGATCTCAAGGCTCGGGAGCCCACTAAATACTAAAGGTCTTTCCAGAAGACTGCAAACACTGGGAGAGGGGACTGTCTTTATAAATGCCTAACTTTAACCCTCCAAAATTAGGCATACAAAGAAACAGGAAAATGTAACTCATTCAAAGAACAAAATAAATCTCTAGAAACAGTGTCTAAAGGAACTAGAAATGGCCTCTAAAGAAACACACACACTGAACTTAGAAGACAAAGAATTTTAAAATTTTAAAACTGTCATAAATATGATCAAAGAGCTAAAGAAAAGCATGGACAGAAATCAAGGAAAGGACATATGGACAAAGCGAGAATATTAATAAAGAGACAGAAATGATTTCAAAAAAAACCAAACAGAAATTCTGGAGCTGAAAAGTACATTATCTAAATAGAAAAATTCACCATAGGAGTTCAACCGCATATTCAAACAGGCAGAAGAAAGAGTGTGCAAACTTGATGACAGGTCATTTTGAATTATTGAGTCTGAGAAGCAAAAAGAAAAAAGAATAAAGACAAGTGAACAGATCCTAAGAGACTTTATGCAAATCAGTAAACAGACAAATACACTCACTTATAGGAAGTCCAAAAGGAGAAGAAAGGGGCAGAGATCCAAGCTTCAGTGAAATCCAAGTAACATTAAACCAGAGACCCACACCAATACATATTATCAAACTGTCAGAAGACAGAGATTCTTGAAAGGATCAAAAGAAACACAACTTGACATGTACAAAGGATTCCCAACCTTGCAGAACATTTGGTCCAAAACATCCACAAGACATTCAGTCCATAAGATATTTGGTTCATATGACATTCAGTTCATGCCAAAAGGTCCTTGAAATCTAGTTTTACCCAAAATGTCCATGAGCCTATTTGCCCCACACTAAATAGCTTGGATAAGACCAAACATCCAAGACCTTTTAGTGTGGACTGAATGTCTGCTAACCATCCCCAGTGAGATTACCAGTGGATATCTCATCAGAAATTTTGCAGGACAAAGGCAGTAGGATACTATATTCAAAGTACTGAAGGAAAAAAACTAGCAAGTGAGATTTCTCTATCTGGCAAAACTGTCCTTCAAAAATAATGGAGAAATTAAGACATTGTCAGACAAATAAAAGCTGAAAGAATATATTACCACTAGACTTTTCTTATAGGAAATGCTACACAGAGTCCCTCAAGTTGAAATGAAAGGATGCTAGATGAAAACTCAAAGCCAGCTGAGAATATAAACTTCCCTGGGAAAGGTAAATATGTGAAAAAATGTAAAAAACAGTATTATTATAATTTTAGTTTGTAACTCCATTTCTTATTCTTTACAGGATTTAAAAGACAAGTATATAAAAATAATTATGGGTCTATATTAATTGGTACACAATATATAAAAATACAATTTGTGATAGCAATAATATAAAGGGGATGGAGCTGTAAAAAAGTAGGAGTTTTTGTATGTGATTGAAGTTAAGATGGTATCAATATAAAATAGAATGTCATAACTTTAGGAGAGTGTATGTAATCTCCATGATAACCAAAATATCTGTAGAATATACACAAAAGGAAATAAAAAGAACCAAAACTTGTCACTTAAAAAATTCAACTAGTAAAATCTGCTGCAAAAGAAAAAAAAAAAATATCAACTAAATACAAAGGAAGGCTGTAATGAAGGAAATAAGGGAGAAAAAAGCTATAAGACATACAGTAAACAAATAACAAAACAACAAAAGTAAGTGCATCCCTATCAGTAATTACTTTAAATATAAATGGATTAAACTCCCCAACTAAAAGACAGATTTTCAGAATGCATAAAAAAGCAATACCTAACTATAGGCTGTCTACAAGACACTCATGTTAGATCTATGGACCTACATGGGTTGAAAGAGAAAGTATGGAAAAAGATATTCTGTGTGAACAGTAACCAAAAGAGACCAGGGGGTGACTATAGTAACAAATAAAATGGACTTTAAGTCATAAATTGTTAGAAGGGGGAAAGAAAGACATCATTTAATGTACACAGGTGTATAGATATTCATATTTGCACAACAATAAAAGGGCCAATTTAGAAGATACAATATAAACACATGTGCACCAACACCAGAGCGCCAAAGTAAATATTGGCAGAATTAAAGGGAGAAATGCAACTCTATAAAAACAGTAGAAGACTTCAATACTCCATTTTCAGTAGGATAACCAGACAGAAGACCAGGAAGGACACAGAAGACTTGAACAACACTACAGACAAGTTAGACCTGACAAGTGTATACAGAACACTCCACCCAACAACAGCACAACACACATTTTTCTCAAACGCACATGGATCACTCTCCAGGATAAACCATATGTGAGGCCATAAAGCAAGTTTTAATAAAATTTAAGGTTGAAACCATATAAAGTATCATTTCCAATTACAGAAAAGATGAAAGTAGAACCCAACAACAAAAAGGAAACTGGAAAATTCACAAGACTGTGAATAAACAATCAGTGACTCAAAGAAATCTCAGGAAACCTAGAGAATATGTTGAGACAAAATAAAAACACAACATACAAACTTGTGGGATACAATGAAAGCACTATAAACACTTAAAAAAAGAAGAAAGACCTCAAGTCAACAACCCACCTTTTCACCTTAAGCAACTGGAAAAGAAGAAACTAAACTCAAAGGTAACAGAGGGAAGGAAATAAGAAATATGAAAGCAGGGGAAATAGAAGATTAGAAAAACAATAGGGAAAAATCAACCAATCTTTTCTTGAGTCTCTGAAAAGATTAACAAAACTAACAAACCTCTAGTTAGAGTAAGAAAAGACTCAACTAGAAACACACAACATGCCAAGGCTGAATTGTGAAAAAAGAAACATCTGAACAGATTTATAACTAGTGAGGAAAGTGACACCAATCTTTCTCAAATTCTAAACATTTTGAAAAAAGGGAACACTTCCAAATTTACTCTATGAGGCCAGTGTTACCAAAGCCAGAAAAAGAGTTAACAGGTAAAGAGAACTACAGACCAATATCCCTCATGAATATTGATGCAAAAATCTTAAGCATAATACTAAAAAAAACAAATTCAGCAGCGTACTAAAAAGATTATACACCATGAAAATGTGGGGTTTATTCCTGAATATAAGGATGGTTCAATAAAATCAATGTTATACACCACATTAATGAAATGAAGGTTAAAAAAACATGATTATCTCAAACGATGTTGTAAAAAAGCATTTCAAAAATTCAGCATGATTTCATAATAAAAATACTCAACAAATTACTAATATAAGGAAACTATCTCACCTTTAAAAAGGCTATATGTGAATAGCCCACAGCCCGCCTCATACTCACTGAAAGCTTTTCCTGTGAGATTAAGACTGAGACAAGATTCCTGCTTTTACCACTTCTATTCAACAAGGTATAGAGTGTTAGCTAGAGTAATTAGGAAAAAAAGAGTGAAATAAGTCATCCAAGTTGGAAAGGAAGATGCAAAATTATCTCTTGTTTGCAGACAATATGATCTTATGATTAGAAAACCATGAAGATTATATACACAAACAAACCTATTAGTTCTAATAAACAAATACAGCAAATCCGCAGGATACAAAAACCAATGCACAAAGAATTCAATGGTTTCTATACACTATCAGTGAAAAATTCTACATACAATAGCAGCATAAAGATTTAAATATTTAGGAATAAATTTAATCAAGGAGGCAAAATACTTATACATTGAAACCTACAAAATGTTGCCAAAAGAAAGAAGATACCAATAAATGGAAAGGTATCCTGTGTTCACAGACTGAAAGGTTTAATATTATTAAGATGTCATTACTACTCAAAGCAATCTACAAAGTCAATGTAATCCTTGTCAAAACACCAGTGTTTTTAAACAAGCAGAAAAAGGCATCGTAAAATCCACATGGAATCTCAAGAGACTCTGAATATCCAAAACAATGCTGGAAAAAAAGAACAAAATTAGAGGTCTCACACTTTCTCACTTCAAAACTTACCACACAGCTACGGTAATCAAAATAGTGCAGTCCTGGCCTCAAGACAAATATATAGACTGATGGAATAGAATAGAGAGCCCAGAAATAAACTCACACATATGGTCAAAAGGATTTTCTCCAAGGGAGGCAAAACCATTCAATGGGGAAAGGTCACTCATTTTTTTAAACAAATGATGGCAAGAAAACTGGATATGCACATGCACAAAACAAAGCTGTGCCCTTACGTTATACATACCATCTGAAAAACGTAACTCAAAGGAGATCATAAACCAGAATGTAAGAGCAACATTATGAAACTCTCAGAAGATGACACAGGGGAGAAGTGTCAGGAAACTGGATTTGGCAATGATTTACCTAAAGCACAGGCACCAAAGGAGAAAACAAGATGCACTGGACTTACCAGTAAACACCCTCAGAGCGAGAGAAGATATTTACAAGTCATACATTTGATAAGAGACTGATAGATACTGAAGAAAGAACTCCTACAACCACAAAAACACACAGACCAGTTAAAAAATGGGCAAAGAATTGGAATAAATATTTCTCCAAGGAATATATATAAATGGCCAGTAAGGACATGAAAAAATACTCCACATCACTAATTATTAAGTAATTCAAATCAAAACCACAGTGAGATACCACTTTACATCCATTAGGATGGCTTTTATGAAACAGACAAAAAACAGCAACTGTGGGCCAGGGTGTCAAGAAATTGGAATTCTATGTATTGTTCATGAGAATGTAAAACTGTGTTGTGGAACACTTAACTTTTCCTCAAAATCTTAAACACAGAAAAGCCATGTGACCCAGCAATACCACTTCTGGGTATATATCCAACAGAAGTGAAAATGGACTCAAACAGATATCTGTAACCCCCTGGAGGAGGGCATGGCAACCCACTCCAGTACTCTTGCCTAGAGAATCCCCATGGACAGAGGAGCCTGGCGGGCAACTGTCCATGGTGTCGCATGGAGTCCGACACGACTAAGCGCCTAAGCACAGCACCCAGAAAAAACTGTCCTGGATTAGGTGTGACCTTTCTGTGCCTAAGAAGGATTCTGGGTCACATCCCTAGCACAGCCACCCCCAGGGCCCTCAGCCCCACCCCACCTCCGCCGCCCAGCCTAGGACAGCTTACTGAATCGTCTTGGCAAGCCCATCTTCCTTGCAAAAATCTAGACTAAGAATTTTCCTAGCTTCTTGCCTCTTTCATGACTGAGGCTGCCAGATTTAGTAAGTAAAAATACAAGACATCCAGTTATACTGCTTGAATTTACAACAAATAATTTTTAAATAAGAAATGAATTTTTTAATGTACCTGTCCCATGCAATATTTAGGACATATGTATACTTAAGAAATGTATTCCTTGTTTATCTGAAGTTCACATGTAATGGGGGTATCCTGTGTGTTATTTGCCCACCCTACAAAGGACCAACAGTTCCTTTGATCTGTGTGCTGTGAATATCCCAAACCACTGACTCTCAGCCGCTTTTATCAATGAACTAATTTTTTAACTGTACTAATTTCTCAGTGTCGCAGTTCTTTTACAGAAGCAATTGGGTTTATTTGCATTCCTGCTTTTTCATTGCTTCCAATTGTTAGATGCCACGTTAGGACACTTTCTCCCCCAGCTTCATCTGAAGACGTGTGTTTTGAACGATAAACCTGCACCCTTTTGGGAACCAGAGGACGGACTCCGGACGTCATCAGTGGAGACTATAAGGAGAAGGCCCCCTCCTCACAGGCGAGGGGCTGTCCCAGGGGCGTCTCTCCAGCACAACTGGACCCCGCGCTGCGAGTCCGGACCGACAGGCCAGGCGAGCCGCCACCCCGCGCCCGGCGCCGCGTCCCTGCGCCCGCCCGCACCGCGCCGGCCTTCGGAGCTTCCCGCCCACGGCAGCGCGGCACCAGGCAGGCCTCCGCGGAGAAGGGCGCGGCCGCGGGAAGCGCCGTGAGCCCAGCCGGGCCGAGAGCCTGACCGGCGGGGGCGCGGAGGGCAGGCCCAGTCTGCTCTTTTACCTGGAGCGGCACCACCCTGAGCATCAGGTGGTCAAAATAAAGGTCCACTGCTTCCGTGAAGCCCTTGTAAGTTGTTCTCAGCCTCATGTCAGGGTCTCGGAGTAACCAGCTTGAATGAAAAGGGGAGGGTGATTAGTTTCACCGTCTGGGGGTTTGCTCTGAGCAGGATGACGGCTGAAAAGGAGCAGCTTAAGGGAGCCCAGGGGTGATCCTGGAGGCCAGTCAGGACGCAGGGCAGACGCTGGCACGGGCCAGAACCTGCTTTCCCCCGAGGACCCAGCACCGCTGGCCATTCTAGTTCTGAGTCAGGGCCAGCGGTCTGGCTGCCAGTCAGAGGGACCAAAGCTTTTCATTGAAGCCAAGGCCCATGTCTCAAGACTACACAACATCTTATCAGAGAGGGGCGAAGACAAAGGGGTCGAGGATCCCTGAGACTGGAGGACACAGGCATCGCCTTCTGCTGCCAGCAGAAAAGGCAGCCTGGGGGCCGAGAGAAGGGGTCTGGCCTCCCCTTTCTAACCCGGCTGTTCCCCATCTGCAGGGGTCCTCGGCATCCAGAGCTCGCCTGGGGTGGGGGGGGAGGGGGAGCTAGAGACAAAGAAAGTTAACCCTGGGCTGGCCTGCTGGGGGAGGGGTGGGGGAGGGGGAGAGGAGGGTGTGGGAGAGTGGGGGAGGGGCGGATGGGGAGGGGGGAGGGGAGAGGGAGGGGGAGAGGAGGGTGTGGGAGAGTGGGGGAGGGGAGGATGGGGAGGGGGGAGGGGAGAGGGAGGGGGAGCTGGAGACAAAGAAGGTTAACCCTGCTCTGGCCTGCCTGTGGTGTTCACCCAGCAGGTAAGCACGGAGCACCACTTCCAGACCTGCAGCCAAGGTGTTTTCCTTATACAGATTCTGAGGAACATTCATGTTTTCCTGCAAAAGGCCCCAGTGCTCCTCGCATCCTGGTCCAGAAGAAGTACAGGCTGAGAAAGCCATGACTGCGTCAGGTCACTGGGTGACCGTGGAGAGACAGCCCCCTGGGGCCAACGCCTGAGTCCTTCACAGGGAAAGCTCTAGTCTCTGGTCCCCGCTGGGACTCCGTTTGCAGCACGCCCAGCTCTGCCCCCCGGGAATGCCCGCCCAGGACCTGAGCCCAGGGTGCAGGGAGGCCTGAGGGCTTCAGAGCTCAGACTTAATGGAGGCGCTGCTGACACAGGGTTTCTGATCCGCAGGGAGGAGGGGGCGAGGCTGCCCTGGCTGTGTGAGCCTCAGGGCCCCGCGCCGAGCTGAAGGCCAGCGACCGAGGGTCTGGGCAGTGGGGCAGGCCCTATCGCCCGAGGGTGAGAGTGAGGCCTTCACAGAGCAGAAGGCGTCACACAGGACCAGCCTGCCCCCCCCCCCCCCCCCCCGACTGGGGAGAGGGAGCTAGCAGCTAGAACCGGGAGCATGGGACCCCGTCAACAGGAAACCCTTCTGCTGGAATATTACTAGTGGTAATAACACCTGGGACCAGGACTGGCCCTGGCGCTAGGTAATCCTGCCCGACTCCTGAGCCAACCACAGGCAGGGTTCTGACTCCTGTGGAGACCCCATCCCAAGATAGCTCATCGGGGCCTGAGATCTGAAGGCAAAAGATAAAACTAAAACAGCGTGTTTCTCCTCTATCAAAATGCTCGCCCCTAAAAAAAAAATGCTTTGTAGCACATCTAAGGAACAGGAGGGTGGGTTTGACTTCTCCCGTTTTTCAGAAAGCAAGGCCCGTCTGGAGCGGGCGGGACCAGACCGAGGCCGAGCCCTGCAGCAGGGCCTGGCGCCTAAGACCGGCCTCCCGGCCCTGCGGCGCGGAGCCACATGGGCTCTGACGGGGACAGTAACTGTGACGTCACTGACGAGGCTGCCCTTTGGGGGCCACTTATTCTGAAAAAGAACCTCCACACAGGGTGAAACGTACACGTAGGCAGCAACTTCAGGCCCATGGGGTGCTCAGCGCTCACACAAGCGCACAGGGCACCCCCAGCCACCGCCGAGGCACGGCCCCGCTCACCTGGGCAGGCCCCCGAGGTCCATCTCGCTGCAGATGTAGGGGCCTGGACGCAGGATCACCCACAGCCCCACCTCCGCCGCCAGCAGGATGAAGGCCCTGGGGGTCAGGGTCACCGACTCTCAGGGCTCGGAGCCCAGCACCCCCTCCCCTCGCCCGCCTGGCCCTCCCCGGGGGGCTGGGGACGCTGAGGGCAGAACACCACCGCCCCTCCCCCGGGGGTCACCGCCAAGCCCCCAGCCTGGGACATCGGTGCGGCCACTCTGGGGCACGAGGAGAAGAAAGAGCCTCGCCCGGGGCATGGGGTCCTGACTGAGGGCCTGACCTGAGGCCCCCAGCCCAGCCGGGACCACCCTGCAGAGCCGGGCACCTGGGGAGGGGCCTCAGGGCTGGGCTCGGGGGTGGGGGCAGGCCCGGCCCGGGGGTGGCGGGGTCACGACGGAGGGCGTGGGGCCCGGCACAGGCTCCCCCTGTGGTCCTCTCTGCCCAGGATGCCCCGTGAGTCCCCGTCCCTCAGGCCCCCGGCCCCACCTGGCCGGGTCACAGAACCTACTCCAGGTCCAGGTTCCCAGAGAAGTCGAATGTGCCTCTCTGCGGCTCGTGGAGGTTCCACGGGACATAGCTGTGGCAGGGAAGAGGGTGACAGGTGTGAGGCCTCCAGTGGTTCTCCACTCTGTCTCCCAGACCAGCATCTCCGTCCCTAAAACCCTCATGAGGCTGAAGACGGGTTTCTCACGTGCAGGGCTGGAATGGAGAAGAACTGGAGAGACCAGTGAGCTCACAGAAGCAGCGCAAGCCCCCCACCCCTGCCGGGAGAAGGGCAGGGGGCCAAGAGGTCTGGGGGTATCCCTCCCTCCCCCTTCTCCATCATCCTCTCTCTTCACCAGAGAAAGAAGTAACTTTATGGGCAAAGCAGTTAAAAGTGAGGCAGGCTAGGACCTGGAACCCTTGCCGCATTGCCTGCACCTGGACAAACACCTCCAGCAACAAAATACAGAGAAGCTAAGAGACTAAACACAACCGCATGCACGCAGGGCAAAGGACAGCCAAGACACAGAAAGACCCAGAACCCAGCTGCCATTTCCGAGGTGCCGGGGGCGAAAGCAGGGTCCGTGCAGGACCCCTTCCACGCAGCACCACCAAGTGGGGGGACCACCTAATCCCCACGCCAGCCCCTCCAGACCCACCCCCACCCCTGGGAGGAGCCCCAGTTACTGCTTTTGCTTCCCTCAGGTACACCCTCTCCTGCGACCCTCCTCTGGCCTCTGGTCAGTGCCTGTTGATCAGAGTCCTAGAACCCTGGTCGGCAACAAAAGTAGGGGAAAAAGGAGCCCTACTCCTCAGCACTGCTCTTAACGCAATACTCAGAATCCCAACCCTGCCACAGACTGAGGTTCTTACCCAAAGAGAAGATCAGGAAATGTAAGCTCCTTAAGTGGCTGCCTGAGTCCCGGATGCCCCTCTCCTGGACGCCACCCACGCCAGCCTCTGGGGGAAGGTCTCCGATTGCAAAGGTGAATAGGTGGCTTCCTGCTTCCACTTCAGACTCAAGAGCTCATACAGACTCTCCTGATCTTATAAGGCAAAATGCTCAGCCCCTGTCAGGAGCCCTGTAACACGAGCATGTGCCCCCCTTAGGACCAGAAATAAATGGATCCCACTAGGTAACCTTCCTGGAAAATCACATACTTTGTTCAACTGATGCTGTCATGGCTCAGAACACCCCATAACTGTTCTTAGAACTGTCTTCAAAAATCGGTTCATAAACTACCAAGAAAACCCACGTCCTTGACTTATAATCACACATTTTTGCCTGAAGTTTTAATAACCCAGCCTGATCATGCACTTGATTTCATAGACTTGGATCTAAACATCTGTTGGAAATGCTGAAAAAGACATCCACAAAATGATCAAGATTTTTTTCCCAACCGAGCCCATGTGGTAACTGATTCCCGGATCAGCACAGAGGCGGGTGGCCACCACCGGCTGACCCTGCGCTTGTTCCAGGAGAGAAGCCGCAGCTTCTGAAGACGATTCCAGAAAGCGATATGGAGACAGGTGTGCTGGGAAAGTCCACACACACCTCGGCAAGGGGGGAGGGGGGCTCCTCCCTCAGACCCACGCGGGGCCGGGCTCCTCCGCCTCAGACCCAGGCGGGGGCCGGGCTCCTCCGCCTCAGACCCACGCGGGGGCCGGGCTCCTCCCCCTCAGACCCACGGGGGGCCGGGCTCCTCCCCCTTACACCCACGGGGGGGCCGGGCTGCTCCGCCTCAGACCCACGGGGGGCCGGGCTCCTCCGCCTCAGACCCACGCGGGGGCCGGGCTCCTCCCCCTTACACCCACGGGGGGGGCCGGGCTCCTCCCCCTTACACCCACGGGGGGGCCGGGCTCCTCCGCCTCAGACCCACGCGGGGGCCGGGCTCCTCCGCCTCAGACCCACGGGGGGCCGGGCTCCTCCCCCTTACACCCACGGGGGGCCGGGCCAGGTGAGGGGCGCGGGGCGCGGGGCGGCGCTCACGTGGTCAGCGTGTTGAGGCCACAGGCCCGCAGCTTCAGGAGACGGTCCCTCCAGTAGGCCCGGGGCACCCGGAAGTAGTGGATGGAGCCCCCGAAGATCCAGAAGGCCGAGTTCTCCAGCTTGAAGTTCTGGCCATCGGCCCGCAGCCCTAGGTGCCGGCGCCACAACAACGAGGCGCCGAGGCCGCTCCAGTTCAGCCTGCAGGAGACAGGGCCTCAGAGCCGCCCGCCAGCCGGGCGCGGGGGCTGCGGGCAGCCGGTCCCCGCCTCCGCCTCCAGCCCCCGGACGGCCCCGACGCCAGCAGACTCGAGGCTGCCACGCGCGTCAGCGGCGCTCACACCCAGCCAGCGAGGAACAGACAAGCCGGCTCTCAACACGGGGCCACACTCAGAAGGGAGGTCGGGGTGCACACGGGCAGAGGCCTAAGGGCGGAGAAGCTGCCTTTCGGTGCTGGGACCGAGAGGAGTCGGGGCGGACGTGGCTTCCTACAGCGGCCACAGGACACACATCAAAGCAGCGGCTACTTGACATGGTACCTCGGGGTCACCTCAAGGTCACAGCCCCCAGGCTGGCGGAGCAGATACCTGGAGAGAGGGACCAGTTAGGAACAGCGTCTGCTCAGGGACCCTGCGTCCAAGGTTCATGTTCCTGAGGACCGGGTGTGGCCGAGGGGCGTCTGGACGGGGAGCACCCACCAGGGGGCTGCCAGGAAGGTGAGTCCACAGAATGTGCGCCCTGGAGTTGGAGGACTGGCGGCGGGGAGGGAGCCCTCACGCGACACACAACCCCCACCCCATCACCCTGCCAGCCCGTCTCTCAGAGGAAGCAGTGAGACAAGCTGGACGCTGAGGAGAGCTGGGGACGGGAGGAGAGGAATGGTCACTGCTGCCTTGGCCCTGCTTTGAAAAGGCCCCTACGCCTCTCTGGTGTTTCCATTTATCTTCATACAGAAGCTAAACTCAAACACGGTTGAAAGAGGCTCATAAGAACCAGCCCTGGCTGAGACACAGTCTTGCCCGCCCAAGCCTCACCGGCCACGGGCGTGTGTGGAGGCCATCTCTCCCCCCGCCTCCACGCCACGGGCTCGGGTCTGACCGGCCATGTAACGGGCAGTGTGGACGGACTGCCCCAGCCTGTGCTCCTCAGCTGTGCAGACCCGGCTGGTCCCACACCTGGTCCTCGCTGAGACTGGGACAGAAACTGAGATGTCTCCCCCGCAATGACAGTGACTGCACGTCTGCTGAAGCGAGACATAAGAGGCAGCGACAGGGACAGCCACTGTGGAGAACAGTCTGGAGAGTCCTTCGAAATCTAAAAACAGAACTACCATATGATCTGGCAATCCCACTCCTGGGCGTATAGCTGTAGTACCATAATTCCTTACCAGCTGAGCCACAGGGAAGCCCAAGAACACTGGAGTGCGTAGCCTTTCCCTTTTCCAGGGCATCTTCCCAACCCAGGGATCGAACCAGGGTCTCCTGCACTGAGGCACATTCTTTACCAGCTGAGCTACCAGGGAAGCCCTATAATTCAGAAAGACACATGCACCCCAGCGCTCATTGCAGCACTATTTACAATAGCCAGGACATGGAAGCCACCTAGACGTCCGTCGACAGATGAATGGATAAAGATGTGGTACAAAGGAATATTACTCAGCCACAAAAAGAACAAAATAACGCCACTTGCAGCAATACAGATGGACCTAGAGAGTTCATACTGAGTAAAGCCAATCAAAGGCAAATATATGATATTGCTTATAATGTAGACCCTAAAAAGAGTGGTACAAATGAACTTACAAAATAGAACTAAAATCACGAATGTAAAAGAACAAACACAAAGTTACGGTCACCAGTGGATGGGGGAGGAATACACTTGGAGACTGTGAAATGGTCATCTGTGGGTAACTGTAAACCTATCAGTGGCTTCCTTCTTCAAAAAGTTCCATGTTCCAAGTGACTTAAAATGAAATTTAAAAATATAGTTCTCCCAAATGACCACCTGCACAGGGATGTAGAAACAAAAGCAGGATCTCTGAGAGGAGAGTCTGGACGTGAGCCCTGGCCCTCCCCTTGGTAGTGCCATCGCTGGGGGCTGCAGACCCTGGCTCCCTGGCATGGCCGTGCCCCAGCAACTGCGGCCATCACCTGTCCTAAGTGCTCACAAGGGCTGCACGAGGGTCGGACACCAGGGAAGTACGACGAAAGAGCCTGTGGCAAGGCAGCCCTCACGAGCCACAAGGCATGCTGTCCACGGGACACGCAGGGACGGGCTCAACGAGACTTGCTGTCAAAGATGTATCTTACAAGCAGCAAAAGCATCTTCTCACTGTTTGAAATTAATTCATTTTAACATGCTTTGCAAATAGAATAGCTTCAGTAGGCTTTTTGTGTCCCTGATATGAACAATCCCAATCTTTCCATTCTTTCCCATTTAATTCAGCTGCTGCTGCTAAGTCGCTTCAGTCATGTCCAACTCTGTGTGACCCCATAGACGGCAGCCTACCAGGCTCCCCCGTCCCTGGGATTCTGCAGGCAAAAACACAGTGGGTTGCCATTTCCTTCTCCAATGCAGGAAAGTGAAAAGCGAAAGTGAAGTCACTCGGTTGTATCCAACTCTTAGCGACCCCGTGGACTACAGCCTACCAGACTCCTCCGTCCACGGGATTTTCCAGGCAAGAGTACTGGAGTGGGGTGCCGTTGCCTTCTCTGTTTAATTCAGCATTTCACTATCTTTAACGTGCTGGTTGTTGTGCCAAGTCATCTTATTTCAGTTGTCAATTTCATGGTGAAAGCACTGTCCACTGGGCAGCTGCCCGAAGCCAAGAGTCTGCAGACGCCAGACTCCACACGCCCCCCCACCTTGTGCCTGCGTGCAGTCTGCCAGCTGAGAACAGTTTTCACATTTGTAAATGGTTGGAAAAAATCAAAAGAAGAATACTTAGGGACATAAAACAGTTGTATTGAACTTGACATTTCAGCATCCATAATTTTACTGATAACCTGCCACCTGTCTACACAGTCTGTGCTGCTCGGGCTCAGTGACGTGACGGCAGACAGCAGGGTCCTCAAACCTGGACACACTCACCACCTGGGCCTTGCAGGACCCTGCCCACCCGCCCTGGAGCGTGAGCCCCAGCATGGCACAAGGAGGCCTGTGAGCTCCGTGGCCACCGCCTGGCCGCCTCCCGCCCCCGCCTGCCTCCCGGGCTGCGCCTGGCTCGGCACCAGCTCCTGCTGCTCGTGGGAGGCCTCCAGCTCACCCACAGCCGAGCACGGTCTCCCCGCTCTCTGAGCACATCTTCTCCAAAGAACACACTCTACCTTCCTTCACGCATCGTGTTGCACGGGCTTCCGTGGCCTTCAGCCTCACCTAACCTCCCCGCACTCACCCAGGCGAGGAGGGGCAGAGCTGCGTGCAGATTCTCTGCTTCACAACAGGCACACTGATCACTGACGGTCCAGCAGTGCACGCACACACACACACACACACGCACACACACACTGATCACTGACCATCCAGCAGTGCACACACACACACTGATCACTGACCATCCAGCAGTGCACACACACACACACACACACACTGATCACTGACCATCCAGCAGTGCACACACACACACACTGATCACTGACCATCCAGCAGTGCACACACACACACACACACACACACACTGATCACTGACCATCCAGCAGTGCACACACACACACACGCACACTGATCACTGACCATCCAGCAGTGCAACACACACACACATCACTGACCATCCAGCAGTGATCACTGACCACTCCAGCAGTGCACACACACACATACACACACGCACACTGATCACTGACCGTCCAGCAGTGCACACACACACATGCACACTGATCACGACTGCCCAGCAGTGCACACACACACACACACACACACAGGGGCACCACTGATCACTGACCATCCGCAGTGCACACACAACACACACACACCACACACAGGGGCACACTGATCACTGACCGTCCAGCAGTGGACACACACTCACACACACACGCACACCGATCACTGACCATCCCAGCAGTGCACACACACACACACACACACACACACGCACACTGATCACTGACCATCCAGCAGTGCACACACACTCACACACACGCACACTGATCACTGACCATCCAGCAGTGCACACACACTCACATACACACACAGGGGCACACTGATCACTGACCGTCCAGCAGTGCGTGGGCACACACACACACTCACACACACACACGGGCACACACACACACACACACTGATCACTGACCATCCAGCAGGGCACACACTCACACACACACACACAGGGGCACACTGATCACAACCGTCCAGCAATTCACACACACTCACACACACACTCACACACACACACACACAGGCACACTGATCACTGACCATCCAGCAGTGCACACACACACACACGCACACTGATCACTGACCATCCAGCGGTGCACACACTCACACACACACACACACAGAGGGGCACACTGATCACGACCGTCTAGCAGTTCAGACACACTCACACACACTCACACACACACGCACACTGATCACTGACTGTCCAGCAGTGCACACATACACACACACACACACACACACACGGGCCTGCTGGTCACTGACTGTCCAGCAGTGCACACACACACACACACACACGTGCACACTGATCACTGCCCATCCAGCAGTGCGCGGGCACACACACACACTCACACACACGGGCACACACACACACGGGCACACACAGACACACACGGCACACTGATCACTGACCATCCAGCGGTGAATGCACAAATACACATACAAACACACACACACACACACCCCCACTGAGCAATCATTCCACCAGGAAGCAGTCCCTGATCACTGGCCAGAACTTCAACAGAAAAGCTCCTGGGAGTTCCCCAAGTCACTGACATAACATCTGTTCACAACCCCATCTCCCCAAAAGCTGTGAGGGCCTCCCCCACCTGGCAGGTGCAGGGGTGCAGGTGGGGTGGGAGATGGCTCTCTGTGACCCCTTGCCCCCGTGGATGACAAGTCACTGGGCTCTGTCTCCAGGTGTGCCCTTCCCCTGCCCGTGCCACGCCTGGAGCTCGTCAGAAACGCAGACACGCAGGCCCTACTGGGACCTACTGAGTCCAAGTCTGCACTGTGGCCGTTCCCCAGGGTAGACCTGAGATCAGCAGCCTTGCAGCTTGTCCTCTGAAACACATCTGCAGAGCCTCCTCCAGGGTGGGGCTTCTCCTTACCCGTCTCTCTAGATCCTATGATTTTCTAGATTAAAAAAATCTTCCTCTCGGTGTTCATTAAGAGGGGTAAAATTAACACTGAAAAGAGCAAAGCTGGAGTTGCTATCAAAGGCCAAACACTGGAGAACCAGCAGCTTTGAGGACTTTCTGGTAGGTAAATAATGAGTTCTCAATACACTAATAATAGGAATGGCTCCACCAGGAAAACCAGGGTGATAAACGCTGGGTCTCTCCAAGGAGGACTTTCTGGTAGGTAACTAACAAGTCCTCAATACACTAATAATAGGGACGGCTGCACCGGGAAAACCAGGATAACAAATGCTGGGTTTCTCCAAGGAACACTGTGAGAGAACGAAGTGATACATGTCAGAGCCCCATAAACAACAACGTAAACAGTCACTAATACAGACGATGATCATCAGTGCTGCTGCTCGTTACACTAATAACCACCTCCGGCTTCCCGAGCAGCCGACGAGCCACGGTTGAGAAAGGCACCAGGGCCTGTGGTGGGCTCAGGCAGGGGCCTCTCCTTCTGACGGAGGCCTGTGCGCTCGGAGCCCACCAACCCCAGGGAAGCCCTGCTTACTGCTGCTTTCCCGCGAGCAGTTCATTCCTGATGAAACTAAAAAGAAAACAAAAAACATTTATTTATTTGGCTGCTCTGGGGCTTAGCAGTGGCACATGGGATCTTCAGTTTTCAATGTGGCACGCAGAACATTCAGTTGCCACATGCGGGATCCAGTTCCCTGACCAGGGCTAGAAGCTGGGCCCCCTGCACGAGGGCACAGTCTCAGCCACCGGACCACCAGGGACGTGCCCTGATGACACTTTCTGCGGAGACCAGGGCCGCTGCCTTCCTTCCAGCAGGAGCTCCCATCTACACTCTCTTCTGAATTCTGGATGCCTCTCTGTCTCTGCACATAACGCACACCGGTGCCCACTTGGTGAGGTTCCGCTGAGTCTGCGTCCAGGGCTTCGCTCTAAAGATGCTGACCGTGAAAACACACCGCCCATCCACGTGGCCGTGCCTGAGGCTGTCACCCAGGAGAACACGATGAAGACACCCTCACACTTGGGACTGAAATACACGCTTCTCCTCATCACTCTGAAGACGGATGTGGCCACACGCTCCTGAGGCCCAGCTTCATCAGCCACCCGGTCTCCGGAACCGCCCACCTGGGGGCTTGGGGTCTCACCAGCCTTCAGCTGTGTGCAGTCAGCGGGGGCTGGGGGCCTGGGGAGGGATCCACCCCCTCCCCATTCCTGGCCAGCGCCTCTGACACCCCCACTCCAGAAGAGTGCCGCCTGCATCAGCCCATGAGCCCCGAGATCTGCAGCTCTGCCCGGGTCTGCCCAGCCTCGTGGCCGCACTCCTTGGCCGTGTGCACCAGGCCATGGCTCCTGCTTCGCTGGGAGAGGCGTTAACTGTTTCCAGAGGGCTGGCCTTCCATCCATCGGGCAGCATCCGCAGGCCTGTGCCCACCGCTCCTGGCACCCCTGCCCATCCCCGTGGGAAGGACCTGGTGAGCAGGGGAGTTCTGGCCCCGCAGGCCAGGCCAGCAGCCCTGTCTAAAGCCCATAGGAGTTCATGTGTGAACAATATCTACTCGAGGAGACCCCAAGACCCCGTCGTGCAGTGACACCCCTCATTCGGATTCCACCACACACGAACAGCACAGAGTGACCGGACGTCAGGGGACCCCGTGCTCTCACTTTGGGGAACGTTCCCACTGGCAGCAGCGGCAGAGGATGTGCCCAGAAGGGAAAGCTCTGTGAGCAAACCTCCAGGCGCCCCCATGACAAGACTCTGATCTCGAAGACTCGAGGAATCAGAAGAAAAGGATTGGACCGAACAAGTGCAACCTAAATAAATTGCTTTCAAAGTCCACCCCATGGGACTTACCTCCTGAGACAGACAGAGCTGGGTTAGCTCTTAGAGGACACAGACTGGACACACAGATCTAACCCTCAGACCACAGAGCTCAGGCTGACCCAACAGAAAGAGAATCTGCTGTTTACTTACTTAATGTAAATGTCGATCAAGACTTAAAATGAGCGCCTCATACAGTCAGAGATTCTAGTTCAGAAATCTCACCCACAGACGTTCACTGCAGCCTGGTTTGCAGCCATGGATGTCTTTCAGGAGGGAGCAGTTTGAATAACTGGACAGATAGAGTGCCGCCTACAGCCGTCTTCGTACGCACGGGACACCCCTGAGCATCTCCATGATGGGGGCCACCTCCGGGCGGGGAGATGGGAACCCAGGGACCTCATTTTCCCCTTTACTTTATTTGAAGGCTTCATCCTTCTTCCTAGATGACCTAGTCACAAAATAACTTGCGTTGTTTGTAAGAACAACGCAAAGGTGCTCTTGAAAGGAACAGCCCCGCCAACCATCGTGGGAGGCGGGGGCGGGAGCAGGGGCAGTAACTAAGGGTCTCCTGTGCACCCCCGTTGAGACGCACCCGCTTTCTTACCACGAGCCTCTAAGAATCCACTGCCCTTTCGTCCAGGAGAGGCAGCACACGAGGGGGACTCTCAACACAGCCTTTGACAGCCAGACCAATCGATTTAAGCAAACATAAAAGTAAATGGTGAGCAGGCAGCAAGCCCCCGCTGCTGGATGCTGGACGGGGCCTGGTGCCCTCAGACCCCACGCGTCCTGAGAGGGTCTCTGAGCCCTGGCGTCTCCTGCCGCTTCACCAGAAGAGCATTCCAGGTGACACGAGAGGACTGGAGTCGCATCATGGAAATGAAGCATGTTTACTTCCTTGGCTCCTTCCAAGAGGAGAGGACTCCTTGGCCGGAGTCCTGATATTTGGGGGGCTGAGGCTCCGGAGGCCTCAGGGCTGGTCTCTGGGGCACCCTGGTCACCTGATCACAGACCCTCAGCATCCACGCACTTGCTGAGACCCCGGTCACCCGATCACAGACCCTCAGCGTCCACGCACTTGCTGAGACCCCAGTCCCCTGATCACAGACCCTCAGCGTCCACGCACTTGCTGAGACCCCAGTCCCCCGATCACAGACCCTCAGCGTCCACGCACTTGCTGAGACCCCAGTCCCCCGATCACAGACCCTCAGCGTCCACGCACTTGCTGAGACCCCAGTCCCCCGATCACAGACCCTCAGCGTCCACGCACTTGCTGAGACCCCAGTCCCCCGATCACAGACCCTCAGCGTCCACGCACTTGCTGAGACCCCAGTCCCCCGATCACAGACCCTCAGCGTCCACGCACTTGCTGAGACCCCAGTCCCCCAATCACAGACCTTCAGCGTCCACGCATTTGCTGAGATCCCGGTCCCCCAGTCACAGACCCTCAGCACCCACCCTCTCCTCTGGCACAGGGTCTCAGACACCTGCCCCCCTTCCCCAGGTGTGTCAGGGGTGACACTCCCACGGGCTGAGAGCTTTGCTGCCAGAACGTGAGACCTGGAGCGTTCCAGCAGCGATGACTTGGGCCCCACGGAGAGCAGCGTACGGAACAGCCGAAGCCCATAAAACCCGTGACCTCACAGATACCTGGAAGGACATGGTCCGGCACTCAACGCCCTCAGAGGAGGGGACCAAAGAGAGCGACCTGGTTCCGAGGCTGTGACCCATGTCCCCGGGTCGCCTGAGAGGTCCTTCTCCTCCCCCTCCCAGGGGAGGAGCGACCTTCTGGAACCCAGACCCTGGCAGGGCGGGAGCAGCAAAGACAACCTCCCTCGGGAGGCGATGCAGGCGGCCCACCTCGGCTCTGGCCCTGCCGACTCTGCAGCTGACCTCTAGCTTAGAGAGACACAGAGCTCCCTGGGGGTTGCTCAGTGAGGCGCAGATACTGAGGGAAGGTCCTAAACGGGAACCACGCCCTTGTCACACCAGGCAGGCATTCTTGTGCTTGTGGAGAAGGAGAGGTTCGGAGCCGAGGCTCACCCAGCACACACACCCTGGACCCCAAGAAACACGCCAAGTGAAGAAAGTCAGCCAAGGCAGAGGGTTACACCTCTGTAAGCTTGAGAGGATGCCAGGTAGTGTCTGAGGCCAAATGCAGCATATGAGTGTTCTTGGGGAGATGCGAGCATGGGACCCAGGGGCACCAGTGAGCTTCCGGGGCTGGTGGACACCCACTCTGTCACAGCTGCGGTGGTCGCTCCACGGATGGTGCATGTGTCAGAACCCAGCAGACACACCTGCTACACGTGCGACTGATTACACGACGGTTATACTGCCATCAAGGTGATTTTTTTAAGACCAATGTTCAAGCTAAAAAACCAAAGGCTGAAATCTTCCTCAAAAGTCTTCTCTTGGATATGATGTCAGCAAACAGCAGTGATTGACCACGAACCAATCCAGGTAAAAGTTCACGAAGAAAAAAAAAAAAGGCTGCGACCAAGCAGCCCCTCCCCCACCCACACAGCCGCCCCTGACCTGGAGCTCCCGGCTCTGCGGCCCATCCCCGCGTGACCTCTACTTTGGGGACCGCGTCCACGTTCCCAACAGCTGGGAGAGGCCCCAGTCGGCGGGTGACCTGGCCATCGAGGCATCAGGCAGGGGAGGGAGCTGGCTCTGGCCTCCAGACTCAGGTCTCGGTGTCCAGCCCAAGTGGGACAGAGGGACCTGGGCGGAAGGCACCCGCGAGAGGCAGCCCGAAAGACGCAAGGAGACAAGTATTCCGGAGGACCTCAGAGGCAGCCCTGACCCAGCCCAAGCTTCTCTGGCCTCTGGCTCGCCGGCCGAGAAAGAAGGCGCAGCAGGAACGCGGTGTCCTTCCTAAACGCTGAACGCGCCCCACCGCTGCCAGGGCAGGAGCCGCTGCCCTTCGTCTAGGCTGCTCCACGGACCCAACTCTTCCTGCTGCCAGATGGACACAGGTTCCCTCGCCTGCGAGAGCCCAGTTTCTTTACCTCCTCTCCCTCCAGACCCCAACAAGCACCCGCCCCCTTCTTGCGCCTCCTCCTGGAGACTGTCAGGGTACCTGCCTGGCCCATCCTGAGCCTGTCTCAGCCACCATCCCCCTCCCCATGACCTGTCTGGGTTCCCCAAGGGCTGCTGCCTCTCTGACCTCCAGCATCCAAGCACGTGCCCCTCCTGCGCGGCGGGCCTTTCTCCCTGGGGTGTGGTCTCCTGGATACATGGGTGTATGCCAGAGGCTCCTGCCACCTCTGCCTGGAGGGATCACTCTGGGGTTTGCGTCAGCCCTGTGCCTCCAAGGGCTAGGACCAGTTCTCAAAGAGGAAGGGGAGAGATCACAGACAGGATGGAAAAGTCTTGGGAGCAGCTGGGGAAACGGGATGCCCTGAAGTTTTCCGAGCCCCAGAAAAGCATTTCCTTCTCCCAAACAATGCTGACACCCTCGTCACCTCCGAAACAAAGGTGACACCTCAGACTTGGAAAGGTGCAAAGGGAAAGAGTTCGCTCCCTCCCAAACATCGCAGTCTCCCAGAGGAGTGACAAGGACACAGAAAGAAGCAATAGATAAAGCTGAGGGCAGTGTGCCTGCAGCAGGTCCACTGGCTCAGCCTTCAGCTTCAACACCAGCGTCCCTGCCTGACTTCCCGAAACACTGGACATTTTGAATATGGAAAGTTCCAGGCATTGACCTGAGAGATAGGGTCACAGCTGTAAAATCCTATAAACAGAGTCGGTAGGAAAAGTCTAGGCTCAGGCACAGGCATAGGTGGTGGGTAAAGCATTCTATCCCCAAACGCAACCCCAGATAACATGTTATAAGGGAATGGGGAGTGGGAAGGGGTGAGCTGGTGAGCTGGTGGTGGGCAAGGGGAAGACGCATCCTGAGAACGGGGCAACCACACCCAGACTAAGGAGCTTGGAGGACCCGCGGGACAGAGACCTGGGGACCGCGCTGGGCCGGGCAAGTGGACCCTACGGAGCTGGAGCTCTGACCTCAGCCGAACAGAGAAACCTCGCAGCAGGCTTGGCAGAAAATGTGGGGACCTCGGAGAAAAGCAGTGGGCCTGGGGCTCGGCAGGAGAATTCGGGGCGCGCACGCTTGGCCCCTGTCTGATGGCCAGTTCTGCGCGTACCCCCTGCGCAGGAGGGTGGGGAGCCCCGGCTGGGCGCAGACGCCGGGGCCGGGCGTGCAGCGCCTGGGCTCCGGGGGCACAGAGCGACCGGGCGCCGGCGCTCCGGTCGGACGGGGCCGGGGGGTCGCCCCGTGGGGACTGCCCTTGGGGGCTCCGGGCCGGCTCCGGGCGCGGGCGCAGGTGCGCGGGACGCGGCGTCAGCTCACCTGCGGAGCACCGGGAGGCACACGATCAGCAGAAGCGCGCCGAGCAGGAGGCCGGGCCTCCGCCGCGCGCCCCACTTGGGCATCGTGCGTCCACTGCGCCGGACCCACTGGCGCTGGAGTCCGAACCCGACCGGGAGGCTCGGCGGGGGCGGGGCCGCGCGCCGGTCGCCGAGGCAACAAGCCGCCGCGCTCCTGGCCCGCCGGTGCTCATTGGCTGCAGACCGAGGGCCCGCCCCGAGGCGGCGCGGCGGGGCGGGGCGGGGCCGCGGGGAGGGGGCGGGGCCGCGGGGCGGGGGCGGGGCCTCGCGGAGAGTGGCGGGGGCGCCCGGCGGTTTCCGGTCCTCAGCCCCGTCACCGCGCGCTAGATCCCCTCCCGGGGGCCTGTCCCTGAGAGTCTCTCTGAATGGCAGAGACACTGCAGCTGGAGATGTGCAAACAGAAGCTGACCTCCTGGGCGCGCGCTGCTCAGCCCTTGCACACTTGAACACGCGGGTAAAGTCACCCCCGGCGCGCTGAATTGGAGATAGGTGCGAAAGGTTTCCAAAGCCAACGCAGTGTTTTAAAGCAGTTCAAATGCTGAAGAGAAAAGTTTTTTAAATAGTGACTTATCATGTGAAAGTGAAAGTCGGTCAGTCGTGTCCGACTCTTTGTGACCGCGTGGACTATACAGTCCATGGAATTCTCCAGGAAAGAATACTGGAGTGAGTAGCTGCTCCCTTCTCCAGGGGACCTTCCCAGCCCAGGGATCGAACCCAGGTCTCCTGCATTGCAGGCGGCTTCTTCACCAGCTGAGCCACCAGGGAAGCCCAAATCGAGAAAGGAGTACCTCAAGGCTGTATATTGTCACCCTGCTTATTTAACTCTTATGCAGAGTACATCATGCAAAATGCTGGGCTGGATGAAGCACAAGCTGGAATCAAGATTGCAGGGAGAAATATCAATAACCTCAGATATGCAGATGACACCACCCTTAAGGCAGAAAACAAAGAACTAAAGAGCCTCTTGAGGGGAATACATGTAAATCCATGGTTGATTCATGTCAATGTATGACAAAAACCACTACAATATTGTAAAGTAATTAGCCTCCAACTAATAAAAATAAATGAAAAAAAATAAAGAGCCTCTTGAAAGTGAAAGAGGAGAGTGAAAAAGTTGGCTTAAAACTCAACATTCAGAAAACAAAGATCATGGCATCTGGTCCCATCTCTTCATGACAAATAGATGGGGAAGAAATGGAAACAGTGAGAGACTTTATTTTGGGGGGCTCCAAAATCACTGCAAATACTGACTGCAGCCATGAAATTAAAAGACATTTAAATTAAAGAAATTAAATTTAAATAAATTAAAATAAATAAAAGACAAATTAAAGAAATTAAAAGAATAAAGCTTTTCCTTGGAAGAAACCTAGACAGCATATTAAAAAGCAGAGACAATACTTTGCCAACAAAAGTCTGTCTAGTGAAAGCTATGGTTTTTCCAGTAGTCATGTATGGATGTGGAAGTTGGACTATAAAGAAAGCTGAGCGCTGAAGAACTGATGCTTTGAACTGTGGTATTGGAGTATTGGAGAAGACTCTTGAGAGTCCCTTGAACTGCATGCAAGGAGATCCAACCCGTTCATCCTAAAGGAAATCAGTCCTGAATATTCATTGGAAGGACTGATGCTGAAGCTGAAACTCCAATACTTTGGCCACCTGATGCAAGGAGCTGACTCACTGGAAAAGACCTTGATGCTGGGAAAGATTGAAGGTGGGAAGAGAAGGGGACGACAGAGGATGAGATGGTTGGATGGCATCACCGACTCAATGGACGTGAGTTTGAGTAAACTCTGGGAGTTGGTGATGGACAGGGAGGCCTGGCGTGCTGCAGTCCATGGGGTTGCAAAGAGTTGGACACAACTGAGCAACTGAACTGATCATGTAAAAAGCCAAAACATTATAGATTTTCTTTAGACAAATGTGTCTGGCACACATTTGAATAGCATGGAGATGGGTGCAAGGGGCCAACTGAAATATTCTCTGCCTTAGGGTCCACTTGTTCTGGTCCTCACTCCTACCACTTTCAATTTTTTAATTTAAAAAATGTCCAGATAAACCTCAAATTTTAGGAAAAGATGAATAAAAGTCTTATTTTGGCACAGAATTATGTCACAAAGGAAGTTGTATGATATTTGGGCAAATTTATGCTTTCTAGCAATCACAAGCCCGACTCATCCCAAGAACAAAATTCAGAGTTTACTGAAAGAAAATATGAAACATGTCTAGGGAGGCTGATGTTTTTCACAGCATCAGAGTTTCTAGAAAATACACATGCAGGCACACACACACACCACTGCATGTTTTAAAACTGTATGCTGCACTTGCACAGAGCTCTGGACTTGAAAAGCTGCTAGGAACACAATGAGGTTTTACTTCTGGAACAAAGAGAAGCTGCGTTTACTTTGAAGAGTTTTTTTCCAGCATTAAGCAGATATTTGTCAGCTAGAGAAAGTTAAACCCAGGAGAGACAGAAAGGAAGGAACAAACAGGCAGGCGGAAGCCGTGGTGCAGTGGCAGAGGGTGGGGGGTGGCTGGGGCTGGCCCAGGCCGGAGCCGCCCTCAAGGCTCCAGGGCGCAGACTCTCCCCCTGAGCGCACGCCCCAAAGCCAGCATCTTCTATCCACTTTTTTTAAGACATAAAATTGCCTGATAGGTGTTAAGACTGTGATAAAAGTGTGTTGGTGTAACTGGAGTGAGAGACGGCCCAGGAGACACACGGGGAAGGGGTTGCAGGTGAGGCCCTTCCCGCCTGCGTCCCAGACACACCTGTCCTGGTTCCTGGGGACGCTGCTGAGCAGCAAACAGCACAGTCCCGGGACCCCCCTGCTGGTCCAATGGCGAGAAATCCACACTCTCGATAAAAGGGGCCCAGGTCTGATCCCTGGTCAGGGAGCTAGATCCCACAAGCAGCAACTAAAATTTGGCAGAGTCAAATAAACAAATGTATTTTTTAAGTGAGCTAGGATTCACACAAATTATTGCAAAAGTAATAAATGAATAAATAGCACAGTCCACTAAACACCAGGGTATCCTTAAACTATTTAAACAGTATCAGATTCTCCTTTTTTTTTTTCAGATATTAAACTTGTCGACATGGGCTATAAAAACCAAGAAATAATTAGCCCAGCCCTGTGTCCTTTGTTTTTATTTATGGGGGAAATTGTGAATAACTCAGTGCTACAGAAGAAATCCTTACCCCTTAACCTGCTGAGAGCTACAGACCTGTAGACATGCCCTACTCCTGGGTTAAGAACACATTTACTCCATCAGGATTCAGTGATACCTGGACGGCGCTGCAGAGGTGGTGCTACTCCAGACGTGTTTGCTGAGGAGCCAAGATTTCGGGTTCTTAAAAGAGTAGCAAGAGATGCCTTCAAGATACTCCTTTGCAGAATGCTTGATTGCTCGTGACCCTGAGCAGAGCATGGAATTCTCACATCACTGGGCAGGGAGGCTACAGTTCAGTGACCCGGCCAATGGGGCTGTAAACAGTGGTGTGTGTGCAGATCGTACCTAATACCCGCAACGGTAACCTGCACAGGCCAACTTCCCCATGCCGGTGTGCAGAAAACAGAACGAAACAAGTGGTCCTTAAAGAACGAGGTACTGCTGACCTCCTCCCCTCCCAGGACTCTCCCGCTACCCGCCGTGGAGACAAGGGTGGACGAGAGGTGAGGAGAGGACCAGGAGCCCAGTTTCCATGTCAAGCTGCCAGAGTCTGGAGCCGTGGGAGCACAGGGGGACCGCCTGGGAGTAAGTGAGCATCATCTCAGCCCTGGATGAAAAGAACGCGGAAAACCGCTGTCCGCGAGGGGGCATGTATATACCTGCGGCTGATTCATGTTGCTGTTTGGCAGAAACCAGCACAATTCTGTAAAGCAATAAGCCTTCGATTAAAAATTTTTTTAAAAAAAGAATAAAATCCTTGTTCTCAGGAAACGAGAAAGGAAAATGGGTCCAAGTTGGGACGGTCAGTCAAGGCTTCCCCAGAAAGGCACATCTGGGGTGCTGGGGGCCTGTGTGTTTGCCGGGGGTGCACCGGCTCCAGCGCTGGCCTGGGCGGTTCCCAAAGGCCACTTTGCAGCTCAGCCTCTGGGCGACTGAAAAGCAAGATCTGACTCAACAGCGTTCATTCATCCAGACAGGATCAACAGCGTTTGGGTTCGCTGTGTGCGGAGCACTGTTTCGGGTGCTGGGAAGGCTTCAGTGGCCCCTCTCTCGGAGCCGTCTGCCCCCGCTGAGGAAGCGGAACAGCGAAAATGCACAAACCAATCAGTCCTCTGTGTTCAAGGCGACACCGACCCTGGGCTTCTTAACCTGTGGGTGGGCCAGAGGCCAGAGGAGGGCTCAGGGGAGCCCACCGGGCCCCCTGCTGCAGTTCAGGGAGCCAGAGCAGTAGGGGGGCTCCTCCCTGGGGGGCTGGTCCAGGGTGGGGCTGGGCGTGGGGAGCAGGCGCTCCCCCCGGTGGTGCTGTGTGCAGGGACCCCGCCATCGCGCCCGGCACCTCAGAAGCGGCAGCTGCATTGTGGCCTTTCTGTGTCTCGTGGATGATTTGCTCCAACCGCTCGCAGTCATCTTTCGTGCTGTACCGCCGTGCCTTTGTACCTGTCGCTCCAGGTGTTGGTCCAGGTACAAACTCCACAAAAGGCCCATGTCCCAATTCCACAGCATGAAGGAAGCGGACGAGAGAAGGGGGTGTCGGGGGTGCCATGTACAGAGGAGGCCTCACCGAGCGGGCGTTGCCAAGCAAAGCCCTGAGTCATCACCTGTGTGCGGGGCTGAGGAGGGGCCGGCCAAGCAGAGAGGGCCCCGGGGGGCAATGCCCCGGGGTCCAGGCCTGCAGGGAGGAGGCCAGGGGAACCAAGACCGCTCAGGCAGGCCTTCCATTGCAGAGCTCTGACTCAATGAGCCAAGGAGCCAGGGCAGGCTCTGGGCGTGGCATCCACTGCGTTTCCTAAGGTCATCTGGATGCCAGGAGTGGGCAGCAGTACAAGAAAGGGGACCGACCGGAGGCTACTGCAGATGTCCGTGTGCTGAGACAGTGGCAGCCTGGCACGGGGAGGAGTCTTTGATTCCTGGATCGTTTGTGGGGAGAAAAAATAAGGAGGGTTCGAGAATGACTCCATCATGCTGGGCCTGAGAAAGAGGAGGAAACAGGGTTGCCATCCCTGGGATGGAGGAGACTGGGAGGGTCGGCCTGTCCAGAGGCCCAGAAGCCCAGCTCCGGCCAGCTGCTTGGCCTGCGGAGGGTTTGGTCCACCGAGGACTCTGGCAACTGTGATGCAGGGAGGTGTGGAGAGGCTGGGGCAGCGGAACGGGCTAGGGAGGACGAGGGGCCTCGGGCCGAAGCAGACAAGCCTCCTTCAAGGATATCTGCTGCAAGAGGAAAAGAGAAATAGGAAAGCAGCTGTGGCTTGTGACCCTGAGTCAAGGATACAGACCAGTTTTCATCTCCACTTCGGGTGGGAGAAGGAAATTGCAGACTGGACACAGATATGCGATCGTGATCAAAGAGATGGAAAGCACCGAAGCAGAATGGATGTGGTGCATCTCTGCAGCCACGTCCTGAGGGGGTGTCGTGGGTGGGCCAGGGCTGGGGAAGGCGGGCTCCGGGGTGAGCAGGCGGGGCCATGCACAGCAGCACGCCTGCCTGGTGGCAGAGCGATTGCAGATACAAGCCGTGTGAGCTGTCGGCGGTGAGCACCAGCTGTGCCCTCTGAGTCTGTCTTGAGTATCTGATCATCCGCTTTCAGATGTAGGCATGCGTGTGGGAGACGCCACAAAGTGAAACATTAAAACTGCATTAGTTGAAGTAAAATAAAGCAATGGTTAAAGATTCCTACGAAAACTATCAATATCATCTACGAAAACAATTATTAAGAACTTTCATACACTCTCACCCTCCTGGACTATGGCTCAGAGGGTAAAAGCATCTGCCTGCAATGAGGGAGACCCGGGTGTGACAGGTTATTTGCAACTCTCAGAATATACCAAGACTGAGTGACCCTCAGTTGCGACCCTCCCCTGAAACGCTTCACATCCTTTACCCCCGACAGACATGGTCAGATTGCTCCGGACGCCGTACTGAGCTGGTGCTCTGTGTTGGAGGCTGAGAATGCACCGGTGGATGAGACATACCTGCCTCCATCCCGGCACCACTGCGGTTCTGGAAGGAAATGGGCTCTTGCATCTTTTCTTCCTCCTCGTTTTATTGAGACAGAATTGACATCAGCATGGCATACATTCAAGGTGTGCGCCATAATGATCTGACTTACATACGTCACGAAACGATGATCACAGTAAATTTAGTAAACCCACATCACCTCATTTAGATACACAATTTAAAACAATAGAAAATAATTAGAACAGAGATAGGAAAGCAAAAGAAGAGTGAATCAAAAACACAATAGTCATCAAAAAAAGACACATCTCCTTGAGCCTTAGTTTTTCCATCTGGGCATAGTTCTCATGTTTAGAAATGATGTATACATCATATCTGAGGTATAATATTTTCTTGTGATCTGATGGTTCTGATTTCTGGTTTTCTCCACAGACTCCATGAATTTGAGTCTAAAGCCCCAGACAATAATAAGGTCCTTTGTAGGAGTTGTATGGTTCATGGTAGAATTCTCCTTAGTCGAGCCAGCCATTCCCAACAGTGGAGTAGAAGGCAGTCTCACTTTCTCCTCCTGCCAAACAGGATGGTTCCTTCTTCCCTCTGGACACCAGATTACTTGCTAAACTTCTTGAAACCTCTACACAACATAACGAAGTGATAAGTCTGTTTTTGGTGCGCTGCTTTGAGTTCAAGCCAGGTGCTGTATTTGGATTATAAGCACAGTTGGTCCTCCACATCCACAGGTAACACATCCACGGCTCAACCAACCGAGAATCGAAACCTACTCGGGAAAACAATTCCAGAAAATTCCCAAAAGCAAAAGTTAAATTTATCACGGGTCAGTAACTATTCACGTAGCATTTACATTGTATTAGGTATTACAGGTAATCTAGAGAGGATTTGAAGTGCGGTACAGGGAAGGATGTGTGTGCATCATATGCAGATGGTCTGCTCACCGAGTTTTGTAAGGGACTTGAGCACCGTCGGGGGTCCTGGAATCAGTCCCCTCAGACACGGAGGGAGGGCTGTAAGGGACTGCCTCCCAGTGCTGCCATTTTGAGAGAGCTGGTTGCAGTATTCACGACCGCGGGGCTTCTCTCACCAATATCTGTCCTCGACCAGTAAGAGCTTTGACTACACACAGACGGCTCAGGAGTCATGACAGATGCTCCATGCCAGGCCCTGCTGTCTCACGCGTGTCACAGCCAACAATCACACTGTTGTTCCTTCTCTGACTGGATGACCCAGCAGACCACCACGGAGACACACAGACGGGAGGGAAAGCCTGAAGACATTGCTCACTGCCCCTGTACCTCCGCAACTACACACACACAGATACACACGTACACACACAAATGCATGCATACATGCACACACACACACACACATGCACACACACATACACACACAGAAATGCATGCACACTCACACACAGACATACACAAATGCACACAGACCCATACACACACAAGTGCATGCATACATGCACATGCACACACAGAGATATACACATTTGCATACACACACATACACACACAAATGGATGCACACACAGATACACACACATGCACACACACACACACCAGGAGTCTCCAGACAGAACATACAATACGCTCTCTCTTCACCCTCTCTTCAGCCAAAGACAGGTCCGTTTCTCCCAGCTGAGTATGGAGAGGCAGAAATAAAGCACGTTCATTTTACTCATATCTGCCCCAGAAGCACTTTTGAGCAAAGACTAAAACATGCTGCAGGTTGAGCGTCTAACTGGCAAATCTTTCACTGAAGGTTTTGGAGACTCTTCAAAGGCTGAAATCAGCATCACATGAATTTACTATAATAAACATAACGATTTCCCTGTTGATTTTTAGGATATTTTCAATTCCTGCTACTGTAGGCAATGCTGTGTGATATTATGGATATAATCTTCGGCCTGAAAGTGCACCTGGGGATGGACTCGGTCAGTGAAGAAGGCTGTCTGGACCCGGTACCACCCACCTGCGGATGTCTGTGCTGTAGATATCTGAGCTGCTCTTCTCCTTCTCGAACAGAACGATCTGGAAGGACAGGCAGGGTGGCGGAAGAAAGGGTGAGCCCCGCAGGGTGAGCAGGCCTGGGGTGAGGGCGGGTCTGAGCCCTAAAGGGGCGCTGGGGCCACCCACCTCATTGGTGCCCGGCTGGAGCCAGGAGCCAGGCAGGTAAAGCGCTTCCTGAGGCCCAATATTCCAGTACCGCCCAAGGTTACGGCCGTTGATGAACACACACCCGTGCTTCCAGCCCTGCAAGGGAAGCAGGCTGGAGATCCGGGAACAGTCACTGCACAGTGCAGGTGAGGCTCCCGGGCATGGAGCGCGGAGGGGAATCCAGAGGGGGCACAGAGACCCCGCCACCCGGGGGCAGCCCGAGACTCCCAGGTATGGAGTGAGGAGGGGAATCCAGAGGGGGCACAGAGACCCTGCCACCTGGGGGCAGCCGAGGCTCCTGGGCATGGAGTGAGGAGGGGAGCCCGAGGGGGCACATAGCGCCCGCCACCTGGGGGCAGCTGAGGCTCCCGGGCATGGAGCGCGGAGGGGAATCCAGAGGGGGCACAGAGCCCCCGCCACCCGGGGGCAGCCGAGGCTCCCGGGCATGG
>NC_057396.1:77816419-77825940 GCF_019320065.1 Cervus canadensis | reverse complement strand
GAGTCAGGGTCAGGGTCAGGGCTAGAGTCAGGGCCAGGGCCAGGGCCATGGTCAGGGTCAGGGTCAGGTTTAGGGTTAGAGTCAGGGCCAGGGTCAGGGTTAGAGTCAGGGCCAGGGCCAGGGCCATGGTCAGGGCCAGGGTCAGGATTAGGGTTAGAGTCAGGGTCAGGGTCAGGGTTAGAGTCAGGGTCAGGGTCAGAGCTAGGGTTAGGGTTAGGCTTAGAGTCAGGGTCAGATTTAGGGTTAGAGTCAGTGTCAGGGTTAGGGTTAGGGTTAGGTCAGGGTTAGGGTTAGGGTTAGGGTCAGGGTCAGGGTCAGGGTTAGGGTTAGGCTTAGAGTCAGGGTCAGATTTAGGGTTAGAGTCAGTGTCAGGGTTAGAGTCAGGGTTAGGGTTAGGGTTAGGGTTAGGGTTAGGGTTAGAGTCAGGGTCAGGGTCAGGGTCAGGGTCAGGGTCAGGGTTAGGGTTAGGGTCAGGGTCAGGGTAGTGGTAGCTTGAGTCAGGGTTCAGATTAGGAGATTCAGTTGTCAGGGGTTAGAGTCAGGGTTAGGTTAGGGTAGGGTAGGGAGGGTTTAGAGTCAGGGCAGGGGCCAGGGTCAGGTCAGGGCCAGGCCCAGGGTCAGGGCAGGTTAGGTAGGTAGGTCAGGGTCAGGGTAGAGTCAGGGTCCAGGAGTCAGGTCCAGAGTTACTGTCAGAGAGTCATGTTAGGTCATGTCAGGGTCAGGGTCAGGTAGTTGTTAGAAAGGAGCATACTTCTTGAAGAATGTCATTTTCAGTTCCAGAGAATAGATGGTGAACCTGCTCAGGGGAATTTTATCCAGAGTAACAGGTCCGATCAATCCTGCAGAGTGGAGGGAGCAGAGGTCAGATGGCTGGGACATTCTCCGGTGTCCAAGCACAGACTCACAGCCCGGAGTCATCTGTGACCGGGGCTTGGCCTAGGGGCAAGGATTGGTCTGACCTGGGTGACTGAGGGTCTCCAAACCACCAGGAAAGCTTCCCACCCAGGCCCTGAACTTCCCCTGGTATTCCCCAGAGGGTCTGGGTCCCACAGCAGAGAGCCAGGACGCCTGGCCCAGCAGTGGGAGTCAACAGGACTGGGGGGGCAGTGGGGGGACAATGGGGGGACAGTGGGGGGTGGTGGGGGGAGTGGGGGGCGGGGGGACAGGCGCTGCTGGTCCCCAGACCCAGGGTCCGCCTCTCCCGGGGGACAGCCTTCCCTCCAATCCCACCCTCAACCTTCGGGTCCAAGTCACAAGGCAGGGAGGGCATGGCTGTTACCAGAGCCCACCTTTCTGCTGATTTTGAATTTTCCATGAAAAATTGACTCGTCCTTGATTCTCCACCAGGATCCTTAGAAGCTGACATTCCTGCTTGGGACAGACCAGTTCATGGGGACACAGCACGGAAGGCTTGTCCTCTGGAGCCCAGTCTTGTCAGAGTCCCAGATGGAAGACAAGCGAGGGGGAGCCGAGGGCGCCCCAAGGACCCTGAGTGCTCCTGCTCGGTCCACCCTCACAGAGGCCCGGGGCTCAGTGGCACCGAGACAGAGCCAGCCAGGGGCTTGGCAGGAAACGTCCACCCTCACCCCAGTGCAGAAGCTGAAGCCCAGGACACATCAGGGCCAGGGGCACGCACGCAGACTCACAGCCCCAGCCCTTCTGCCAGGACCCTGAGGGGCCCATCGCCCCCGGCAGAGGGGGAGACGGGAGGGTCTGCCTCAGGAATAGCGCATTTGCGCTGGAGGCCCGGGTCTAGGGCAGCAGCTTGATGTACAAGTTACATACCGTGATTGAAGGAATGTCTATGTCCCGATAAACATCAGTCAGAATCCCTAAACTTGTCTCATTCAAAAATACCTGCAAAAGAAGGGCCGGCATCAGATGGAGAGGCCCACCCAGAGGAAGGGGCAGGGAGATCGAGGTTGGGGCAGTCTCCAGGGAGGGAGCCACCAGCCTGCTGTCCATGGGCGGCCAGAAGCCGGCCCAGCGAGAGGCCCCAGTAGACTTACAGCGCGACAGGTAAAATGGGCCTTTTCCACCCCAATCAAGCCTCACACACAGAGGTGCTTAAAAGCATATCAAACAGCAAAGGGGCCCAGCGACTGGCCCTGCCCCACGGCGGAGCTGGGCTGATGTCCTCCTGCAGCCAGACACCAGCCCACCTGAGCCTCGTCCTGCGCGTTGGCATGGAGCCGGCCCCCGGAGCAGACGGTCATCTCATAAAGCGCGAACCCGAAGGACTGGCCGTTGCCGTTGTTGATGGGCAGGTTCTCCATGTTGAGTGGAACGTTAGAGGTGACTGGCTGAGAGGTGGGCAGGGAGCCAGGGTGAGGACCAGGCCCTTCTCCCTAAGACCCTGGGCAAGCTTGGCTATGCCTACCAACAGTCCCCGAGAGCCCTTTGATGAGACGCCGTGTGACGACGCCTGTGCCCTAGTCTCCACAGACCAGGAGCCTGGGGGCAGGCAGAGGGGCCCCCTCTCTAATCCTGAGAACCAGCAGTGTCAACGACTGTGTCCCAGCTCAGTCGAGACTTTGCCAGAGAGCAAAGCGACGCATCGAGCAAGCGAGCGTTTGCATCTGCAGCATGCGCGGCACGGCTCACTAGTGGAAGGAGGCTCAGCGCAGGCGAAACCCCGTGAGCTCAAGAGGGAACATCTCCCAGGGATGTCCCTGGGCTCCAGGGGCTGAGACGCTGTGCTCCTCATGTGGGGGGCCTGGGTTCAGTCCCTGGTCAGGGAACTAGCTCCCACATGCCACAGCTAAAGATCCCCCATGTGGCAAGTAAAACAAAGACTGCCACAAGTAAGACCCGACATGGCCAAAGAAATGAGCAAAAACAAATTAATACGAACAAAAGCAGAGCTGACATCTTCCAAGCAAGGCTTGCCTTCTCTTCTGCGGGGACACGGACCCTAGTCTCAAGGGGAGCAGGGGGCCCTGCCGTCGGACGAGGCGGTGCTGGAGAGGACGCGGAGCCCAGCTGCACGGGCTGCTGGCTCTGCCACGCTCAGTATGGGGCCTGGGAGCAGGCATCTCTGCGGTCCCATTCCCCCCCAGGCCCCCCACTCTTCAGTTCACCCCCATTCACGGTCCTCCCAGGAGGCACCCCGGCTCTGCCCGCTGGTCCCAAACATGGATAAAACTTAGGAGCACGCCCCCGCTTCCACAGAAAGTCCCGAGGGCCTCCCTGCTCTGTGGCCTCGGCCCCCGTGTCCCCAGCAGCCACCCCAGGTCCCCGGAGCCCAGGGGGTGCTCACCCTCTGCAGGTAAGGCAGGGCCTCCCACAGCGGCAGGTAGTGAGATAGCTTCAAGGAGGGGTACACCGTCTTGGGAGTGGGACTCGGAAGAGGGGGCAGGGGCCTGACTGCAAAGGAAACGGGCAGCGGGAAGCATCCACTCCTTCCCCACACTGCCCCGCCCTCCCAGGGCCGCAGGAGACGGGGTCCCAGCCCAGCGGCGTTCCTCCAGCCGTGAGACACTGGGGGACCAGACCCCCGGGGAGCTCAGGGCGGGAGGTCTCTGCCTGCTGCCGCTGCCGCCTGGCTCCCTGGCATGTGGGAGGCGCCTCCCTAACGTAATTTCCGCAGATACAGCTCATAGGGTGACGCTCAGGAGCGCATGAGGGCGTCTCCATGCAGAGAGCTTTGTCAACCGTCACTCCAACTTCCAGCGGACAAGCACCACTCTCTTCACATTTAGAGAACATGATGTCGCTTAGAGGGCTTAAAAACAACGTGGTTCTCAGGTGGGAAAACCAGGGTTTGAACTAAGGCGGCCCCTGCCCTCACTGCCTTTTAAGTTTCTGCCCACGGGGAACCCTTCCCTCTCCTACCCCCTCCCACAACTTCCCGAGGAGGTGCAGCCCCCCAACAAAATGGCAGCTGAGTACCCAGGATGGATTCAAAGAGGTTCCGGAGCGCGAAGTACTTGGTGGTGTAGTCCCCAGCCTCTGTCAGCACCGCGTCGTAGTCTGCAAGACACCAGCCGCCTTCTCCAGGCAGGCCCCCCACCGGCCGCCTTCTCCAGGCAGGCCCCCCACCGGCCGCCTTCTCCGGGCAGGGCCCCCCAAGAGCGTGGGAACCGACTTCCCGGCCCAGACCTCTCTGGCCATCCCCGCAGCCATGCCCGTGTCTGAGGCCACGGCCACCTGGCCTGCCCTGCTTCCTTTCGCAGAGGACACTTATCTGCCCCCAGCCGAGCCGCCCAGGAGGCCTCCAGGGCCCAGAAGGCACCACCCCAGGTTCTACTGGGGAGCCCAGGGCAGGGGCCCACGGTCAGGACGGGCGGGGCAGAGTGAGACGTCACGGCGGCCCCTCTGCGGCAAGGTCAGCCTGCTCTCTGCACTGTGAGCGGGTCAGAGGGAAGGAGACACAGAGGTGAGGGAGTTCTCGGTGCTCAGCACAGATTAGGGGCCAAGAACCCCATGATGCTTGAGGGGCCTCCCCGGTCAAGCCGCAGGGCCCCCAGGGCTCAGGGGGGCCCCTCCCGGAGAACACTTGCCGTAGCTCGTGGTAACACCTCTGTGCTTCTCAAAACTCGTGGCCCCGTTCATGAAACCAAAGTTGGTCCCCCCGTGGAACATGTACACATTGAAGGAGATCCCAAATCGGATAAATTCAGACACACTCTTTTCAACCTCTGCAGAGGAGGAAGATGAGAAATAGCGAAGGCTAAAACTTCAGAGAAGACAGAAGTCTCTAGGAAAGCCACTCCTCTCTGGCACTGCCCCATAGGCCCTCAGCGTCCACAGAGCATCTAACCAGACAGCAGGTGGAATCGACCACAACCACCCTAGAAAACTAAGCTTGGCCAAACTAAGCAAGTGTTAGTCGCTCAGTTGTGTCCGACTCTCTGCAGTCCCATGGACTGTAGCCCCCCAGTCTCCCCTGTCCATGCAATGATCCAGGCAAGAAAACTGGAGTGGCTTGCCACTCCCTTCTCCAATACTAAGAGCCTTTTCAAAAGTTACTTCTCCCAGAGAATTTCACTCTGAGCTACATCTATTAAACAGCAGCCTGAGAGCCTCTGCATCACTTAAGGATCTCGTGCTCATTAAATTTTTTGAAATTATACAAATAATTCGTCTATTCTTGTGAACTACCTGCTCGGGTAGTATCTCTGGGGCCAGTGACCACTGCCTTCTCATTTGTGCCCCGAGGCCACGCTGGCCCTGAAGGACACGAAGGTTTGCAGGCGTGGGTTCGGCACTGGCTGACCCCTCACTCTCCTTCTGACCACGCTCAGCCCACTTGCCCGCTCAGAGCCTCTGCTCCCCGGTCTGTTGAACAAAGGTCCCCCTCCCTCCCACATCACATACGGGTGAGAATTAACTGATAGGGAAGGAATACACACAGCGCCTGACAGACACGTGGTCAGAAACCTGTTGTTCACTGGTGGCAGTCTGAAGTTATTTTCATTTGCTCCCTATTTTGCAGTTCAAAGCAGGTTTTTCTCAGTTACCCACTATCTTTCAATTGTTGTCTTTATTTCCGGTACAAGTGAGCTTGCTTTTGTAACTTTTTTATCGTTAGTAGAAAATCACTTCTATTAACAACCTCCTCCAGGCACTGCTCTGGGCGGTTTACCCGGATCACCACACTTCATCCTAACAACAGCGCTCCGGGGAAGAGGCGGTCACAGGGGCCACCTCACTGGGGCCGCAGAGCCGGGCCCAAGATCCAGGATTTCCAGTCACTCTCACCTCCTGGCCCCTCAGCTGCAGAGGCCACTGTGACGTTCAGGAGATGCATCCCGCCCTCAGAGACTGTGCGGGGCCCCCCAGCAGCCGGCCCTCCCTCTTCTGTCCCCGCAGCAGCTTGGTCAGGGGTCGGGGACTCTTCACTGAGTGTTTACCCGACCGCCTGTCCGTCCACGGAGCGGCGAGCCTCCAGGGCGTGGAGCCAGTGGCTCAGGCCCCCGCACCCTCGGGCTTGGCCGCGGCCCCTCCGCAGGAGGTGCGGGTCCGAGAGCTGACCAAGGAGCAGGGCAGGGTGAGCGACGCTCGCAGGGCAGACGCCACGGCAGACTCACCGTTCACACCCATCACCTTGTGGTCGTTTCCCCACGTATCAAACCAGCCGACCCAGAACTCCATGATCACAATGGGCTTGTGGCTCTAGGAACAAACCAAGTCAAACGCTAAGTCTGACGCCAGGAAGAAGGGAGATCAGAAGACATGAAGATGACAAGTCAGCATTTGAGGAGCTCCCTCTCTCCACGCGTCCCTGCTGGGCGCGGACGCTCCGTGCCCCTCACCCAGCGCACCTCTGCAACCACCCACAGCAGGGGCTCCTGTTCCCCACAGGCCCAAAAACACATCCCACGTGTACTAAGACAAAGGGACAAAGAGAGACATAAAACCGAGCGCGGGGGCTACTTATCCGTCTCAAGAAATCAGAAAAATAAACCAAAGAGTAAAACAAAGGAAGTAACAACCTGATGGCTATTGCTGAGGGCATCTTGCGCTCATAGTAAGGCCCGCGGGGACCTGTGGACTGGTTGTGGACAGGCTGAGAGCAGCACAGAACACAAATAGATTCAGAGCCGCCAGCACCCTTCTCTTCATCGATGGGCTGAGCTCTGCTCATCAGCAAGGACAGAGACATCTGAGAGTAAGACCCGCCAGCCCGACCTGATGGAAACGCGCAAACGAACCCGGAACGCCCCTCTTCCAAAGTGCTCACAGGCCACGCACCGAGAACAACCGTATCACAAGCCATAAAGCAAACTGGAACAGATGTAAAAGAACAGAGATCACAACAGGTAAGTTCTTGGATTTTCACAGCATTAAAATAGAAATCACTGACAGAATGATATCTAGAAAATCCCCAAACACTGAGAAATTAAACAACATGCTTCCAACGGATACATGGAATATAGAAATGAAAAGTTAATAATTGAATTCAATGAAAATTTAATGCTTTGAACATTTTAAAAACATCACTTGAAAATTTAAAAAAATACAGCAAAATACAGCAAAAGTGAAAAAAAATACAGCATTTCAAAATTGGTGGGATGGAGCAAAACCAGTGTACACAGGAAAATTCATAGCACTAAATGCTTGTATGAGAAAAACAGAAAGTCTCAAGTCAGTAACCTAAGCTTCAACCAGAAAAAAAAAAAAAACTAGTAAAAATAGAGCAAATTCTATGCATAAGGTAGAAAATGTTAGAGGTTACACTAGAAATACATAGAAAACAAAAACATAATAGAGAAAAAAGCCAAAATCTAGTTCTCTGAAAATATCAACAAAAGTGATAAGCTTCAAGTCATACTGACCAAGATTTTTTTTAAAAAGAAGAATACATGAAATTGTCAATAACAGGAGTGAAAGAAAGGTCATCATTACTTACAACAAAGACATTCAAAGGATATTAATGGATCATTACAAACACTCTAAGGTCATGAATTCAAAGCACAGGTGATAGAATGAATCCTTAAAAGACACAAGCTGCCAAAACTCACTTAAGAAGCAGTAACCTGAACTATGCTGTATCCATTAAAAAAATTAAATTTCTAATAAAAAATCTTCTAAAAAAGAGAATTTCAAGTCCAGATGCTCTCAATGGTGAATTTTACCAAACGGTGAGTAAGACATACTAACATTTCTACACAATCTCTTCCAGAAGACAGAAAAGGAGGGCATTTTATGCAGTCAGCATGACCCTAATTCCAAAATCAAATAAAGGCATTTCAAGAAAAGAAAACCCAGCATCAGCATTCCTCACGAACACAGAAGCCAAAGTCCTCAACAAAATCCGAACGAGTGGGAAACAGCGGTGTATAAAATGAGACCACGCCACAACCAAGAGGGATTCAGCCGGAGAATGCAAACGTCGGTCAGCATTCAAAACGCAAGCGACCCGTGTCAGCGCCCACGAAGCGGGGAGCTAGGCCCTGAGCGCCGCGATCAGGAGGGACGCGGCGCCGATCAAGGCCCAACACGTGGGCCTCAGAGTCGTCAGGCAGCACGAGAGAATGGACACCGAAGGCCCCATTTTGATGAAGTGAAGTGAACTAGCTCAGCCGTGTCCGACTCTTTGCAGCCCCATGGACTGTAGCCTACCAGGCTCCTCCCTCCATGGCATTCTCCAGGCAAGAATACTGGAGTGGACTGCCATTCAGAAAAGGCCAATCATCTACGGCTCCCTGGGATGGGAGGAGGGAGGGGAGCTAACTGCAGGAGGAGGCCTTCTAGACAGATGACAGTTGCAAAAAGACCTGCTAATCGCACATTTTCAATGGGTGGAGTCAACGGTGTATAAATTGTTCTTCAATAAAACTGCTTTTAAGGGAACGAGAGGAAAACAACAGCAAGGGAGACGCAACAGGAGACACAGCTGTGACACTGCCCTTGGCACAGCTCCCTGCTTCCAACGAGCCGGAAACGCGCAGAAACCGTGAGCACAGGGGACTGAAACTGAGGGGACTCCCCTGGCTGGCAGGGGTCAACGCTTGGCTTCCTGACGCACAGGGTGTGGGTTGGATCCCTGGTCAGGGAACTAGGGGCCACGTGTCTCTCGGCCAAAAAACTGAAACAGAAAACAGAAGCAATGTTTTGACAAATTCAATAAAGCCTTTAGAAACGGTCCACATCAAAACATCTTAAGAAAAAGAAAGGACTGTGGAGGAGGGTGGAGGCCGAGGGGAGGGGGCGTTTGCACCTGGAAGGGGGCGCGGGCAGCGTGGGCCTGGAGCCACAGGTAGCCTGCAGAGTTCTTGCGAAGCAGAGCTGATCCCGAGCACCCGGCCCCGCTGAGCCAGGAGGGAGGGCGCCGGCCGGCACTGGTGTCCGTCCTCGTCGTAGCTCACGGGGCCAAGGGGCAGAGCTGCCCAGCGCATCTCTGGGGAGAGTTCTCGGCCACGGCCCCGCACCCAGCATCCACGTTCACCCCCCGCTGTCCCTCCGGGCCTCCTGGGAGGCGCTCCCCGCACTGCCTAATACAAGCGGCAGCAGTCCCGAAGCTGGGCCCAAGGCCTGTCCTGGAGCAGCTCTGCCCGGGCCCGCAGCCGCCACCTACCTGCAGCTTGTACAGATGCTTGAACGAGTCCACCTTGAACCCCTTCATGTTGATGGTGGCCAGCACTGCAGAGACAGACAGGACGGGGCGCGGCTGGGGCTCGCCACCCCCGACAGGGGTGCAGGGCGCCCTCGGAGGGAGGGGCAGCAGCGGCTCCTCCCTCTGCAGGTGGGAAGGGCCCCCACGCACGCCCTCACGTTCCCGGCACTGCAGGGACAATGTGAGGGAAGAAGGGCAGTTCAAAGCAGCCCTGCTGTGTGCAGAGAAGTGGATTAGACCAAGGTCGCGTGACTCACATGGACCTGGGACCCCCGGCCCCCTGGTGAGCACAGGGCCCACGGTCAGCATGCTCCACGGTCAGCACAGGGCCCACGGTCAGCACACCCCACGGTCAGCACACCCCACGGTCAGCACAGGGCCCACGGTCAGCACACCCCACGGTCAGCACACCCCACGGTCAGCACAGGGCCCACGGTCAGCACACCCCACGGTCAGCACA